>NW_024412419.1:4664052-4729551 GCF_014898765.1 Herpailurus yagouaroundi
AGGAGAAGGAGAAGAAGGAGAAAAAGGAGAAGAAGAAGATAGAGAAGAATAGAACAAGAAATAGAAGAAGAAGAAGAAGAAGAAGAAGAAGAAGAAGAAGAAAAAGAAGAAGAAGAAGAAGAAGAAGAAGAAGAAGAAGAAGAAGAAGGAGGAGAAGGAGAAGAAGGAGAAAAAGGAGAAGAAGAAGATAGAGAAGAATAGAACAAGAAATAGAAGAAGAAGAAGAAGAAGAAGAAGAAGAAGAAGAAGAAGGAGAAGAAGGAGAAAAAGAAGAAGAAGAAGAGGGGAAAGAAGGGCTGATAGAAATCAAGCCCTGGAAAAGGGGGAAATGACACGTCTATCATGCCTACACTCCCAGGACCACGTGCGTTCGTTCGGCAGCTTATGTGAAGCCAGCATTTTGCAAATGTGTCAGAAAGCCACACAGAATTATAAAAGGCAGCCTTCATCTCTATGCTGTAAAAAATTCAAAAAGTAGTTATTTCCTTCCTCCCCGTCTCTGCCACCCCAACTTCCAGGAGAACAGCCGGATTTCCGGGTTGTAAGGTAACCGATCTAGAGCCTGGAGCAGCCAGCAGTGCACGAGCGTGGGGTCATTCTCAGAACCACGATCTCAGACACGGGCTTTGCAGTCCGATGAACGTGAGTTCGCCCCCAGTGTCCGCTGGAACTTAGGTTCCTCTTCTCTGAAACAGAAATGTTTTCGTTCATCATATTTTCCCGAAGATCAACACACGTTCATATGTGGGAAACACTTACTTAGAGCATATCCTGGGATGAAACGCGCTCTCAGCACTTGTGGGCTTTTCACGTTACCACTCACGTGGACAGGGCAGTGGTCTTGGCACCTGCACTGGGTAATGGAAACCATTGTGCACCTGTATTCAAGGCTTGTCAGGTGCTGAGTCAGGTGATTCACGGGAATTCTCCTCCACCCCTGGGCATATCTTCTACTATTCCCTCACCGATGCTATTTTACAGATGAGGACACTGAGGCACGGAGGGGTTATTAAGTCACTTGCCCAAGTCACCGGGCTGGTAGATAGCGGGACCGGCGTTTGAACCAGATGATGGGACTTCAGAGCCCTACTGTTGTCCCCTCCTCTCCAGCTGCATTATTTGGTGCTGGTAGTGGTTGCCCCTGTTATGAACGGTTACAGGAAGGGTTAGAGGGCTCCCCGGGCTGGTAAAACCTCAGAAAGGCAAATAGTTTTAACTCGCCAGTAGAGGTGATCAGAGCAGTTCCTAGAGAGGTGACGGTCACCCTGATAACACACAGAGGGACAGATCCATGCCCCGAGACCAGCCGTTAATGACGTCCCTTTGTGCGGTATGCTGATTCTCGGCCCCGGCCCCGTTGCTGTCAGAACTGATTAAGCTAAACACGTTTTCAGTGATGCCGTTCAAAGACTTCTGTAATTGACTGTACGACAAGTTACACAGAAGCCACCGAATTAGCAAATCTACCAAGCCTCTCCAACAAAGAGCCTTCGAAGAAAAGGAGCTAATTACGCATATGCTGTCCAGACAAGGAAGAGGGTGTAAACCAAGATGCCTCTTGATGACAAAGAGAAGCGGGACCTCCCGGGGAGGTCACGGAACCCACAACGCGCAAGGGACCCGGGGGGTGCTGCAGCCCATCCCTTCTGTTGGCCGTGGAGGGAGGAGAGGGGTGGCCAACAGCCCTGCGTCCTGAGAATCAGGCAACGCTTGCACCTCTTGCCGCCCTGTGCTGTGACAACACACACTGTGCGTCACCGAACGTTGAAGTGAGCAGTCGCAACTAGAAATGGCAGCTGTCACTTACGGAGCAGCAGCAACGAGCTAGTCACAGGTTGGGATCCTTCCCCTGCTTTCTCGTTTCTAACGCTCAGGAATATCCCGCAAAGGGATTGCTCGCTTTTTCAGACGGAAACCAAGGTTTAGAGGGTTGTCTAAATGGCCACCATCACAAGCCAACCGTAGCCAAACTGCGCCCGGGCCACGGCCGCCCTTGTTCTCTCGCCTCCATGCTTCTCTCCCACGATGACCTCCGGATGTCTCCTGCCACATCAGGGCGCAGTATCCTAGATGAACTCCAGGACCAGGGCAGGGACAAGGCAGAGGGCCACACCGCCACTGGGAAGGACAGAAACTACCGGGCACAGAACAATGCACGTTCCTTCTGGAGACAGAAGTTTCAACCCTAGTGAGGTCGCACAAGCCCCCATCTGGATCCTCACGGATCTTGCTGGAGAGCCATCAGAGACCCCTGCGATATTCAACTCTGCCAACTCCCCGTGCTGGCATGTTGATATGTTGGCATCGGCAAAAATGTGCTTAAAACGTTTCTCCCAAGTAGCTGAATTCTCCCTAGTCGTTCCGAGCATTTCAGAGTTACCCACGACCACGGGACTTACACTCCACTTACATATCGGGAGAGTCTGTGATTCTCCTCCTGAGTCTTTTACCGAGTCCCTAAAGACCAGCCTTTAAGAAAAGAACAAAAACTGGGGCGCCTGGGTGGCTCAGTCGGTTAAACGTCCGACTTCGGCTCAGGCCATGATCTCACGGTCCGTGAGTTCGAGCCCCGCGTCGGGCTCTGTGCTGACAGCTCGGAACCTAGAGCCTGCTTCGGATTCTGTGTCCCCCGCCCTCTCTGCCCCTGCCCCGCTCACGCTCTGTCTCTCTCTATCAAAAAAATGAATAAACGTTAAAAAAAAATTTAAAGAAAAGAACAAAAACTTTCCATTTCTCTGTCTGATGGGAGTGAGATCCGCCCTCCACATAAAAGATGAATCACATGAGAACTGTCAGGCCACCATGATATCCCCCACTAGTGATCCGTCATATCAAAGAAAGACAACAGAGCAGGGTACAACCCAAAATCTTCTCAGAATCCGGGAATTAAAGGGATAATCAGGGGCACCTGGCTGACTCAGTTAGTGGATTATGCAACCCTTGACCCCGGGGTGGTGCATTTGAGCCCCACATGGGGTGTACAGATTACTTTAAAAAAAAAATCTCGGTTTAGGGTCCAACTCTTGATTTCAGCTCAGGTCATGATCTCGTGGTTGTGGGATGGAACCCTGTGTCTGGCTCTGTGCTGACAGCATGAGCCTGCTTGGAAATCTTTCTCTCCCTCTCCCTCTGCCCCTCCCCTCTCTCTCTCTCTCTCTCTCTCTCTCTCTTAAATAAATAAAATTTAAAAAAAAAATAAAATAAAACTGGGGCACCTGGGTGGCTCAGTCGGTTGAGCGTCCGACTTCAGCTCAGGTCATGATCTCATGGTTTTGAACTCTCTCTCTCTCAAAAATAAAAATAAACATTAAAAAAATAATAAAATAAAATCTTTAAAAAAAAAAAAAGGATAATCAACTGGCCTAACTATCACATAAAGCTGTTGCACAGAATTTTTTTTTTTTTTTTTTTTTTTTAATGTGTGGTAAAAGATCACCTGGGTGGCTCAGTCAGTTCAGTGTCTGACTCTTGGTTTCGGCTCAGGTCATAATCTCACGGTGTCTGAAATCGAGCCCCGAGTCAGGCTCTGTGCTGAAAGTGTGCAGCCTGCTTGGAATTCTCTCTCCCTTTCTCTCTCTACCTGTCTCCTGATTGCTCTCTCTCTCTCTCTCTCTCTCTCTCTGTCTTTCTGAAAATAAATAAATAAACTTTAAAAAAAAGCGTGGCAGAATTTTAGAGACACAGAGACCCTTCGAAGCAATACAATCTAGTCATTAGATTTTTACAAGTGAGGAAAAAACTCCAGCTTTACATCAATCAGTCTATAAATCCCTGGTCTACCATATTCCTGTGTAACTTTGAGCGAACTACTTACCCTATTTGTGCCTCGGTCTCCTCAGTTGGCAGAAGGAGATAAAGGCTACCGCTCCCGGGGCGTTGGCGAGTATGAAGGGCCCCATTTCTGTTTTGCTGACCCCCGTGCACCCAACACCTGGCTCAGCCCCTGATACCTAGTGACAGTTAATAGGTGTGTGCTCAAAAATGTTAGTTTCCCTTCCTGAAAATGACTCCTCGAAGGTCATAGAATAAGTCATCAAATCGAGACCAGAGTCTGAAGCGGATTCTTCTGTCAGTGCTCCCAGCCGGAGAGGGAAGAATGGGGGGGGTGGGGGGTGGAATAGGCTTAGGAACAGATCAGGGGGCCCCACAGCTGGAAGAGATTACGCTTTCCTTCACCCGGGGTAAACCTGAAACCGACTTTCTGTTACGCTGAGATGAGACAAATACCCGAGTCAAACACTCCCCTGTCCCCGCTTCCCCCATCACAGGAGGGGATCCTGTGGGCAGAGCCGACCACCTCCGGCTGATTCATCCCAGGTGCCCGCCACCATGCGTGATGGCACGCCTGTTCATAATCCAAACCGAACTCAGAAGCAAGAATGGGTTCCTCAGAGGCGACCGAGGAAAGCAGGTGCTCATGGAGAAGTCCCAGAACGCATATCTGGTTTTGCACGATCCGCGTCTCAATCTTGCTGTGACAAACCATGCTGATGCCCAGCCGGTGCAAGCCCGGTCACTGGCTTAACCTCCACGGCCTTTGTGCTCTGGTTCTGGCCAGTCGCACTGGACCGTCTCCCACAGGCACCCCGCTGTGAAACAAGCTTAGCGACTCCCCCAGCTCAGGGCCTGTGAGCCGTCGGCCCTCGGATTCCTTTAGTGGCTCCTTCCTCCGTGCTCCCCCTAGACTGGGTTTGCTCCCAGACCCCGGCACCTATCTCCATCTGTATTGAATTAGTAGGCTCCGTGTGTGCTTTTCACATCCCCCCATGCTTTCCCCAAATCACGGCCACATGTGGGCCTGTCCAGCGCCCTGGTCATGGGAGGAGCGCCGCGACGTCGATGCTGGATGTACGCCTCTCTCCCCAATCCCTCACCGCTAGTTCAGTTCTAGCAAAAAAAAAAAAAAAAAAAAAAAATCTGCCTTGCGGGGGGAAGCCTGGCTGGTTCAGTGGCTAGAGCTTGTGACTCTTGATCTCAGGTTGTGAGTTCCAGCCCCTCGTTGGCTGCAGAGATCACTTCAAAAATAAAATCTTTAGGGGAGGGGCGCCTGGGTGACTCAGTGGGTTAAGCGTCCAACTTCAGCTCAGGTCATGATCTCGTGGTTTTCGAGTTCAAGCCCCACGTTGGGCTCTGTGCTGACAGCTCGGAGCCTGGAGCCTGCTTTGGACTCTGTGTCTCCCTCTCTCTCTCCCTCTCTCTTTCTCTCTTTCTAAAATAAATAAACATTAAAAAAAAAGTTTTAAAAAAAGTCTTTAGGGGAGCCTGAGTGGCTCAGTCGATTGAGAGTCTGACTCTTGATCTCAGCTAAGGTCATGATCTTGCAGTTCATGAGTTCAAGCCCCACATAGGGCTCTTTGCTGGTGGAGTGGAGCCTGCTTGGGATTCTGCCTCTCCTTCTCTCTGCCCTTCCCCTGCTTGTGCACGCACACACTCTCTCTCTTTCTCTCTCTCTCTCTCTCAATAAATAAATAAACTTAAAATATATATATACATATATATGTATACTTTTAGAAAAATATCTATCTACGAGCACCTTTCTTCAATTTTTCTCCTTCACCTTTCCACCTTCACACACGTACTAACCCTCCATACGTTCTTAAATCTTAATCTTCCCAGCCAGCTAGCCTGAAGCTAGGAGAAAAGCAAAATATTCAGGAGCAATCGGTTGAATCCCAACTTTGTCATCTCTGGATAGGTTGGCCAAACAATAAACACGTCATCAAAGCACAGACCTTTTTGCGAGGGGGAGGGGGCATTACAGTATTAATAAGGCAACAGGCATCTGCTGTGCATCACCTCCCTAGAAAACCAGAATGCGGTGCCACACGAACTCTAGGGTGGGGTGAATCCGGGTACGTTCTCCAGGAATGCGGAAGTGGAACACCTTGCAGGCTGTGGGAAGTGAGAGTGTCAGTGAATACAGCTGATCTTGGGTAATATAGTAATATAGTGTATATATTAGTCCAATAGAAATAGTTATGGAGTAGTGTCATATATATTAGTAATGTAGTAATAGAATAGGGTATATAGTAATAATGTAGTCATGGTGATGGAGTAATGTTGTATATTAGTAATATAGTAATAGTAATAGAGTACATATCAGAAACATAGTAATAGAGTATAGATTTGACACGCCATGCTCCTGATTGCCTTCGCTCTACCAGCACGGACTTACCAACTGTCCCCTTGCTCACTGCCATTGCTGGTTGACTTGTTAGGACCCAATTGTGTCAGACGTAGCGCGGTATCCCCTTCAACATGGACCCTGTGCCTTTTGACGCGTGTCCTTCCTTTCTGAGTCCTGCCTTACTCTCCAACACAAGGTATTTTTGGAAGACGGTGAGCACGTCCTCTCTCTTGTTGTTAACACAGTATGGGAGTAGGGTTGAATTCAGGCTAACCAGATTTGTTTAGACTTAATCCATGAGAAGGGATTTTGAATCCTAGAGAGTAGCGTGTGCCTGGCATCTTAGAGTTTATCGAATTCAAACTTCTTCCCTTTTCTTTTTTGTTTTAAGTTTATTTATTTTGAGAGAGAGAGAGAGAGAGAGCACGGGCAGAGAGAGAGGGAGGGAGCGAGAGAGAGAATCCCAAGCAGGCTCTGCACTGTCAGCGCAGAGCCCAACACAGGACTCGAACTCACGATCCATGAGATCATGACCCGAGCCGAAATTTAGAGCCAGACGTTTAACTAACTGAGCCACCCAGGAGTGCCAGCCTTCTTCCATTTTCAGATTAGGACACTGGGCTCAAAGCAGAAACCACTTGTCCAAAGAACTTATTTTACAGAAAACCTTCAGAATGGACCAGAAGAGGAGTGCTGTGGGGAGGCTCCAGCCTAAGTAAAAACAGGATGAAGTCCAAGCGTGTTCTCTAGTGGATCTGCAGCGTTTGGCTCCTGTGTCTGACCAGGATAGCCCAATAAACCATTTTTATTACAACATGCATAACAGATTTGCCAGCCATCCCCACGTTTACAGATGGCCATTAATTTTTTTCCTAACATAATGCATTCCACTCACACACACACAAAAATCCTTACTTGCCATAAATTGTGAACGCAGAGAGGCAGCATTACAGTTAAACAGAGGAATAAATGTTCCTCATTATTCCCTCATTTATTATTTCTTGCAGGATCTGAATACATCTTAAAGAATATCTTTGAAAAAGCCACGTTCCATCACAAGGCTTCAAAACCTCTCCTTACCTATGCAGAACTCAAGAAGTGCTAAAAAGTAGTCCATACAATAGAAGTCGAGGGGCTGTGACACCCAGTCACTGACATCACCATTGTTCCGTCATCACAGGAGGAATTTCTAGCCATCCAGGAAGAAAGATACTAAGGATCTTCCCCAAAGCCTACATAGAATTTTCCTACTGAAAATGACTTTATTTTAAGGAATTATTCAAGAAAGCTTTCACTCATGTGGAACTCGAGAAACTTACCAGAAGACCATGGGGAAAGGGAAGGGAAAAAATAGTTTCAAACAGAGAGGGAAGCAAACCATAAGAGATTCTTAAATACAGAGAACAAACTAAGGGATCATGTGTGTTGGGGGGGAACGGATGATGGGCATTGAAGAGGGCACTTCTTGGGACGAGCACCGAGGGTTGTATGTAAGCAATGAATCACGGGAATCTACCCCCCAAACCAAGAGCACACTGTATACACTGTATGTTAGCCAATGTGACGATAAATTATATTCAAAAAATCATCATCATCGTAAATAAAAAGAAAAAAGAAAAAAAGCTATTCAATTGAGCAGAGTTTCTATATAGTAGAAAATTATCAACATGTAGAAGAATGCTTTCCAAGTGACTTTTGTCTTTCGTATCAATAGATATTACTTAGAAAAAAATTTTTTCTTGGTCAACTAAGTTATCTTTGCTTATCTTCTTTTTTTTTTTTTTCTTGGTAGTTCCTCTGCTAAAGCTAGTGTTCTTGTGTTCTTCCGTGGGGACACTTTGGGAAACATTGACTGAGGGATCTGATGTCTAAGGAGAGGAGATCTGTGCACTCTATTTTGCAGGGAGAGAAAAATGAGATAGGAAAAGAGCTTCCAGCATTCCAGCATTTCCTAGAAGGCTTTGGGGAGCAACAAACATCACTGGTAAAAATGAACAAGATGTTAGTTTCTGTCCATCCACTGGTCCAATTCAGTATACACATTGAATACCTAACTAGGTACCAGGGATGCCGGAAAAGCAGAAAAGACACTGCCTCTGGTTAGGAGAAAGAGACAATTTAGTAAGCAATAAAAGTCAAGGATGCCATGGCTGTGATCCGGGAAGGGAAGCAGAGGGTAGACCCAGTCCTACGAGGAAAGGCGAGCAGAAAGGTTTTCCCTAAACCTGAGTCCTAGAAAAGCCGCACTAGTCTCCCGCATGTTTTCCTGTCAAAAAGAAAGAAAGAAAAAGAAAGAAGTCTTGAAGTGTATGTAACCAAGATTCTCTATAAATGGTAGGTCTGGAATCCAACTGCTGGAGACTTGAGCCCAGTGAATATTCTTTCTACTGTTCCCCCCACAGGGACCCAAGGGACTTACTTTTCTTAATTCTTACAAAGCCGTTTATTAAGCTCCGTTCATGCATAGAAGGAGAGACACGGAAGGAAAAGGAGAAGATACAGAACAAACTGGACACGCTACTCTCCTTCAGAGATAGTTATGTTCCCATTAGGTAAGTTGAGACACACAATTTCGCTTAAATGCATAATAGTGGAGGTGGAAGCTGATGTAGGGCATTCAAAGGATCGGGAGGTACTTTTTAGCTTAGAAATCAGAGAAGGTTCTGTAAAGGTGGAAGCTTGTGAACCAGACTCTAAGACCCTGAGGAGTGATCAGACCCCTGGGTGCACGGAGAAGACGAAGAGAATCTCAGTAAGATGCTCAGGGTCCAGGCGGCCACCACACGGGGTCCATGTGGGGGAGCAGCGAGACAGACAGCTGAGCAGGTAGATGGGACTGGACCTTGGGGGGCCTCAGGATGTCCAAGGAGGGGGGGCACAGAAATGCAACGGGGCCATCAGAGCTGGAAGAACTGGCCCAGGCTGAAGACCCAGCCTGAACTGTCTTCCTAGGATGCCAAAAAAACACGGTTGGTAAAGGGCACCCTACTGAGCAAAGAACTAGAATAACATTACAGCAGGCGACCGGAATTCTTCATGGTAACCCAAGGATATTTTAAGACATTTTTCACCGTGAACGCTCTGTCAGGAGTCGCTCAAAAGGGATTCTATGAAATAGATGAAGCAGAAAATTACCCAAACTCTGAATCAGTGAGAGAACAGAACAGATTTGAATAGACCTGGCTGAAGTAGCAAGACCAAGTGATAACAGATACGTTCTAAAATATATTAAATACTAAATTATCTCCGTTAGAAATACAGATTTCATGATATTTGGTCCATGGTGTGTGTGTGTGTGTGTGTGTGTGTGTGTGTGTGTGTGTGTTTAATGTCAGCAAACATCTTTTAAAATCGTTAATATGCCCAGAGGTGGTCTCTTGGCTGTCATGGACGCAGAAATGCATAAGACAAAATCCTTCATTTGAACTGGCTCACGGTTGACATGGTGGACTGATAACTTTAAAAAGACCAACTTAAAATGGCAAATCAGACGGAGAGGAAGGGAACACAGGAAGAGTACGCACTCCGTGGAACCTTTCCCTCTGCTGTCGCACACTTCTGGGCCCTGGGACTGCCTTTCCAATGCCTCGCCAGCACATCATATAAATAACTCAGTAATCGGATCTTCAGTCTCTAAGAAGAAACACGTGAGCTTCAATGGCATCTGCGAACGGATTTAAAGAAAGAACATTTGGAAATAAAATTCCCAAGATCTGTTAAAGGATAATGAGATAATGATGATAAAACTCTGAGTACAAAGAGTGTTCATACATTTCGAGGAGAGAGAAAATACATCACAAAATTAGGGATAACATTTCAGTGCCTTCAATAACGGATGGGGAGGGTGAGAGCCCGCATACATGAAGACTCCTCTGAGCCAGGCAAACGTAACACTGATCAGGGAAGGAACGTCCCAAGGTCACACACCTGGAAGGTGGCCAAGCCAGGGTTTTCGCCCAGGATAGCCTAACCCAGAGTTCATGTGCTTCCGGCTACATAGACCATTTACCACATGACATTCTTTTCGTTGGTCTCCCCATTCCATCGTGTTTCAGAAGTGTTTCATCTTCACCCAAGTCTCTGGCACATAGTAGGAGTTCGACATTCTTTTGTTAAGTGGTTGAATGACCAATTGCAAGATTCTGTACTAGACTATCCACCTGCATTTGCTGTAATCTGTTCTCAACCCCCATCCCCCTGTTCTTAGCAGGAAGACAAATCTTTGACCTTTCCAGCACTCTGCTTAGAATTTTCTAGCAGGAGAATCTCCCTGAATGTTAGTTACTGTTTGTTTCTACTTTTTTTTTTTTCACTCCATTCCAAACAGATAGCCAGCGTTTGTATTCCTTTGTCTCAAATTATCCCGGGGCAACGGGAAAAAGGGGAGATCTCTTGAGACAGACATCTCTCAAGAGAGAGGCAACGATTCCCACATCCTGGAAGGGGTACAGCTATGGGATGCGGTGAGTCGCAGGGCCCCATGGCTGGCTTTGTCTTCAGAATCCAACGGAGTGATGGGGCTTCTATGCAGTGATTGAATGGATGGTGCTACTGTCAAGGTAGGTACATCCAATTTCCCAGGCCCCCAGCATACCATGGAGTGACCAGCCATGGAGCCATGGAGCCACGGAGCCACGGAGCCAAGCCTCCTGACTGCACGGAACTGTGATGGTCAAGACGTTAACAGCGACCACAATGGATCACAGACTAGAGGTCCTTCTAACACTTGATGGCTACCATGTCTTTATGTAATCCGGAGAAAGCGATAGAACCCCAATCATCCTTAAAATCCAACCGAACAGGATGGGGGCTCAGAGTTGGGATGAATTTATTCAAAGTAATCACTTTAATTGCTCACTCTAAATTGGAAAGATTTGTCTCACCATACTTGAACTTATTCAAGAGAGCGGATATGGTCTCTCAGGAAGGGAGGTGGGAGAGGACATCACGTGGGGGCTAAAAAGCACAGGGGAATAGGTAAGAGATGCAGTGTTACCTCAGAAGCATTGCCCCTCTGTGAGTTCCACACTGATGAGGAGGGCTCTCGGGCGGTTCCCTCCCCGCCGTTGAGAAGATGACCAGACAGACCTCCAAGGAAAATGGTGCTCAAGGCTGTCAGACTCGTCCAACCAGGCCAGGCTCCAGGCACAGCAAAGATCCAGGTCCTATAGCCTGTCAGAATTTCCAGGCTCAGGGGTCAGGGACTCTTGGGCAAGAGCATCTTGGTGCAGCTGGTGGGGGCAGCCCAGAGGGACCTTCCAGAATGATTTGCTCTGTGTAGACCCAGGACCTTTGTGGTATTAGAAGCTCAGTTATATTACTGGGGCCCAGTGATGTCTCCGGTTTCCTGTCCCGTCATCTTCTCATCATCGGCGATCTCAGAGCCTGACTGAATGAGATTTCAAGAAAAGACCATCACATGGGATTTCTTGGACGGCCTATCTGATGAATCAACACCTATTCACACTGCAATCACTAAGAATTCAGACTCGTGACCAAGGCTCAGGGCTGCTGTAACTGACTCGCTCTGTCTGTGGCAAACGTTCATGGGGCTCTTCACAGTTTACACAGGAATCACCAGCCATTAGAGGACGAGGAGGTGTTCCGAGGTTTCACTGGGGAGAGTTAAAAGCTATGACTGAGGCTCCGGGGAAGAAAGACTTGGACCGTAGTGTCAAATAAAAAATAATCATAGTTACAATAACGAGTCACGGTATTTTTGTCATTTCTACATTCTGAAGTAAACTGTCCCAGACCAACTGTGTCTCAGCGATTCTAAAACTTGAATAATGGGAATATTCCTCTTATTTGTATTTTTTTGAATTTTTTTAGTATTTATTTTTGAGAGAGAGAGAGCATGAGTGGCAAGGGGCAGGAAGAGAGGGAGACGCAGAATCCGAAGCAGGCTCCAGGCCCTGAGCCGTCAGCACAGCGCCCGACACGGGGCTTGAACTCGTGAACCGTGAGATCACCACCTGAGCTGAATTGGGACGCTCAACCGACTGAGCCACCCAGGCGCCCCCGGAAATATTGCTTTGAAAAGGCAGGATTTACCTCAGATCTCTCAGAAACTATATTCACGGACCCCAGGAGTCCACAGGCCGCTTTTTTAAAAACCACGTTCTCATGAAACCAGCCCTGTGATAGGAAAGCGCCTCCCCATTAGCAAATTGTTCCTCCAAGAGGAAACTTCCATCTTTGTCACTGGCACAACCCTTCTTAGGGTTATCACGGCCGTGAAAGGCATTTTAACTCCCACGAAAGGTGCTATCTCCTGAGTTTGCCTCTACAGGTTCCAGAGGGTCAAAACTCCTTAGTTTGAGGATCCCAGTTCTCCGGCATGGATGCCCGTACCCCACGTGCACCCCAGGAGGGGCCGCAGGCGCGATGACCCCAGCAGCTCACACCCTCGGTAGGTGCAACGTCCCCTCCCCAGCCCACCTTCACCCACTCCTGCCAAGATCACTAACACCCAGGAAGAGGGATGCGGAGGACCAGGTGGGAGGAAGAGGGTGGCATCACCAGCAAATCAGTGATACGTAAGGGCGATGGGAGCAGGCAAATCACGTAGTTATAAAAACTGGGTTACAACAAGGACTCAGAGTCCCGAGGGACAGGCTGAAAGGTGTGTGGGAAGCAGCCCTTCCTGGAAGAATGGTGTTGTGCAAAACATTTTATTTCTAGAGTTCCCATCTCTTCCTCTGTAAGAGAAGCAGGTAGATGTGTCTGTGGCGATTCGTGGGGCCGACGTCTCTCTACAATAACTAATATCTGTTTATTGTCCGATGGTTTAAAAAGACGCACTTGTACCTCCGGCTTCGGCTCAGGTCACGATCTCACGGTTCGTGGGTTCGAGCCCCGCGTCAGGCTCTGCGCTGACAGCTCGGAGCCTGGAGCCTGCTTCGGATTCTGTGTCTCCCTCTTTCTCTGCCCTTCCTTTGCTCGTGCTCTGTCTCTCTCTGTCTCAAAAGTGAATAAACCTCAAAAGGAACTTTTTTTTAAAGAAGCGCTTTTACGTTTATTTTTTATTTCATCCTCTTGACAACTGGGGGTTGTAATCTCTGTTTTATTAATGAAGAAAGCAAAGCTCGGAGAAGCTAAATCCCAAAGCTAAGAAGGGATGGACGGGTGCCGTATCCAATGTCTCTGGCACCGAAGCGTGCCCCTTTCTCCTGCAGAGCAGAGCCTTGGACCCTACGGCTGCCCAGGAGCTGGGCCTCATGCAGTGGGAACAGAGGGGGAAAGAGAGGGAGACAGAGCCTTGGATCTCTTCATCCTGTCCTACAAATCCCCCCGGTTTCCCGATTCCTGTTGCCATTCTGGTCTGGACCATCCTGCCGGTTGCCCCAATTGTCTTCAGGCCGGAGGGTTTATCCCAAACATGGTGGAAAACTCAGGCGCCTTTTCATGCCTCTGTCTGTTCCTTCAGCACCTTCTCCTCCTCATCTCTGCCTACTGTTACCCTAGTTCCCCGGCTTGCCAGTCTCCGCCGAGCCGGCTGCACAAACGTGAGCATCGTGCTGGCCAACGGGGATCCTGTCTCAGAGGTACCCAGCCCATGTCTCCCCTGCGAGATTTCATTAGGGTAGGGGGGAGGCCGGCCGCAAGGGGTGCCGCTCACACAGAGCCATCTCTCAGTACCCCACAGCTGGTGATTACGTAAACCTATGAGAGGTAAGCTTTTAATCACACGAATATAGATCAGGGGAACAGGTACAGCCACATCTGAGTTCTATCTAAACTGGCTTGGAAAACCCCACGGGGTGATGGTCACTGAGGATTCTTGTTTTTAACATTATTTTGTTTTTACAGGGCATTAAACCAAGTCAGATTAACAATGCCGTACCAAACATAGTTTTCTAAGAATTCTGTTCCTCCCAGCAGCTATGGAAGGGGGGCAAAAAAGAAAAAGAAAAAAGGTCTAATGAGACCAGAGTGGATGCACATTTATGCCAACCAAAGCCACAGTACAGTGACAGAATCTGGTTTTCATTTCAATTAAATCCTACCAAATAATAAGAATGCATCTGAGCACTATCGTTTAATAATTCTCTGAGAATCTTTCCCCCAACATACTGGCAAAAAAAAATGTATACTCTGGAAGGAGTTGGAAATTCATTCAACTCTCTATTAAATTATCGCTTAGTGAGAAGTGTGGCTAGCATGCACCTTGTCTCTCTATCATTTCAGCATCCTGGAAACCACAGTCAAGAAAAGTCTCACCGTGTGGCTCTAGAGTGACAGTGACAACCAGGAGAAACAGCAACGCCTTTAGCTCTGGTGAAAAATCCCCTGACCAGAGAGAGCAAGGTTGGTCTTACAACGTGCATAATCACTGTCTCTCCACAGAAGTCAAGGCAGTCAACTGTGCAGGTAAGGAAGAAAGTTGGGAAAGGCACGGACAGTGAAGCCCCTGTTCCTCAGAACTTTGCTCCTGAGATTACCTTCTCGGAGAAAAATCATCATTCTGTGTATTCCATGCATCATCCTATGATTATAAAACACAGCAGCAGCCCTTTCTTCATCCTGAAGTTGTCATGACCCAGAGTCCCTACTGGCCTGACCAACTGGTGGAAATTTGCCAGGGAAAGGCAAAGTTAAAATATCCCTGTGTATCCACTAGAATGACTAAAATAAATTAAAAAAAAAAAAAAAAGAAGGAGAAGGACCTAAAAATGCCGTGTATCGGCAAGGACGTAGAGCGACTGGGATTCTCCTACGTTGCCGATAGGATTGCAACCTGGTGGAACCACTTTGGAAAATAGTTGACCATTTCATACAAAACTTCATATATACTTACTCTATGACTCAACAACTCCAAGAAAAATAAAAAATGTGTCCACACAGGACTTATATATGAATAATCATCCTAGCTTTATTCGTATCACAAAAATTGAAATAACCCAAGCACTCACCGACGACTGAACAGATAAGCGAATGTATATTCATACAATAGAATATGACTTAGCCATAAAGGGAGCGAATTACTAATGTCCACAACACATGGTTAAACATCAAAAACATTACACTAAGCAAAAGAAAAAAGATACAAATAGTTCATCTTGTATGACTACAACTATGTGAAATTCCAAGAAAATCAAAACTAATATACAGTAACAAAAGCAGATCGATGATTGCCAGAGTCAAAGTAGGAGGAGTTCAACCATAGAAAGAATAACATAACTTTTTGGGGTGATGGGGTATATTGACTATGGTGGCAGTTACACCTCTTCCTAGAGCCTATGATGTCCCTCTTGCATTGGCTTCGAGGTTCTATCCAAACAGCTAGACAAACATGA
This sequence comes from Herpailurus yagouaroundi, assembly GCF_014898765.1. NCBI lineage: Eukaryota > Metazoa > Chordata > Mammalia > Carnivora > Felidae > Herpailurus > Herpailurus yagouaroundi. The sequence goes on from NW_024412419.1 coordinate 4,679,479, forward strand.
CCCTTTGCTCTTAGGAATGCCCTAATGAATCTCTGTGGCTTACAGTCCTACGTAACCATCCAGCAGCCCAAAAGAGAGGAAATTCCTCCCGGCAGCCCACATCACTTCTCAAGTCCTCATCTTCTCTCCTGTGTTGGAGAAGCTTCAAGATTAACATCCATTCTTGGTGAGCCAGAAGAGGAAATATTATCCATTACATCCAAATGAAAACAAACCACGGCTGTTCTGGGCAAACCGAATCGGACACTCTCAGTAGTGTATATTCCAAAGCCCAGGTTGTGCAGTCTTTACATAGACTCCATCGTGTGGCCCCCAAGTCGTGTTTCTCCAGCATAATATAAAATAAAAGTAAGACGATCACACCCCTCCAGTAAACAAATACTCTTTTCATGCCACGCACACATTAAATGTGTGCTCAAGAGTGCACGCTCGCACACCATCTTCTCGAAAAAGCAATATATAGTCTCCCCCCAAAAAACTAACTCCAAATTTCAGAAAAAAATATATATATTTCTCTCGAAGTAGTTAACTCTTCTGCTAATTTACCCAAATTCATATAGTCAACAAAACACGGGGGTGGGAGGGTGGGGGGGGGAAATAGGTTCGAGGGGAAGGAGGTGGAAGAGACACAGAGCAACAGATCCTGGGTGAGAAAATGCATTAAAAGTTAAAACCGTGTAATTTAGATGATCCTGGGGCATCAACCTGACCAAAAGCACAAATGCAGGTTACCTGGATGGTCCAGGATAAAAAGCCACACGGACAGATGGATATAGGTATATACTTATATACATATTTATAGACAGTTCATAGAGACCATATCAATATAGACTTGTAAAGAATTCCTGACTCCCCACACGCTATGTCTACTGACCTTCAGGAGTAGATTCCAGTTTGAAGAATATTGTTCCAGGGGCTCTTTTTTAAGCATGAGAAAAGAAAATCTCTGTGTTGGTTCCATTGAAATGGAGCAGTTGGGCATTTCCAACTCTCTGAGTAACATAAAATGCACAGTGGCCTCTTCATAACAAAGCTAACACAGTCTAAGTTTAAAAGCTGGACATAATCCAGAATTTTGGAAACAGCCAGCGAGCTGCAGTATCTCAGACAGAACATCAGACTTCTTTTTCCCTTGTGGCAAAGTAAACAAGCCTGGGAATAAAACTGACGTCTGCTTCTCACCTACTAAATGCCAGGCATTTTGTACACACATTACATATATTACCATATGCAATTTAATATATTCCACGATGTAGCAACCAAGAGATAGCAACCGGCAACCAAGACTGGTAATTTGAAATCATCTTACGCTCTTACGGGAGCTGCAGAGAGAAGTTAAAAATCTTGCGTGCAAATTCAATAGAAGAGTCTCTGTATTTCCAGGAAGATTCATTTCTGGTGTGATATTTTCATTAATGTCCACTTTTCTCACTAGCTTGTAAGCTCCAGTAGGGCACTGGTCAGATCTGGATTTGGCTCACCGCTTGGCTCTCCAGTTACTAGCACATGGACTTCTGTGCGGTAAAGACTCAATAAATCATTGCTCGGTAAATGAACAAAGAAATTGTTGTTGTTGTTTTCCATATTGGTGATATTCATAGGACACATTGATTTTTCTCAGTTGGAGGAAACAATGCTTAAATTCTTCTCTGTGGAAACAGAAGGCAGAATACAAGTGACAACACCTGGAAACTGAACTATGGGGTTCTGAGCAGGACCTAAAAATAGGTTCCTCTGACAGCAGCTTCACCAGACAAATGTTAGGCTCTGAAAAGCCTCCGTCTTGAAGACACAGGGCAAAACAAAATGTTCAGTTGTCAAGTAACACTCTTAACTAAAACTGAAGTAGAACAGAACCCAACAGTGAGCCATCGTTGGGTCTAAGTCCTGGTTACATAATATCTTTCAGGAAAATGAGTGCTTTCCAGATTAACTTGAATGCCAAAGCAGGAGCGAACGTAATCACGGCTGATATTTTTGTTCACCTGCTTAACTGACAGTTAACAATAAATAATCGTCTCATTCAGGATGATTCAATTTTTGGAAGAGAGGAGAGGAAATGGCTCACAGTATTGACGGGCAACATGGGTGCCATTTCTTCTTGCATTTATGCTATCCTGCCCTCTTTAGTGGTAAAGATATCATTCGGACTGGGGTCCTGAGGAATCTGACTTGCAGTCTCGAAAGAAGAATAAAGATATATTTATAAAAATAAAGAATAAAGAATAGAGATTCACCACTGAATCGTTCAGTGGATCCAACAGGATAACTAAATCGATCTACCTGGAAAAGAGCTTAGTGATAATAAAAATCACACCACAGTAATAAGTTTCAATCAACACCATTGAATGTTTTATATGGACCAAGCACTCTTCTAGGTGCTGGAGAAAAATCAGTGAACCCAACAGGGAAAGTCAAAAGCAACGCTCGTGGATCCCGCCTACGAGAAATAGACAATCTCCTCCTGATTGCACAGGCTCACAGTAGCTCTACGTTGAGGCTCTAGATGAATGCTAAGAAAGGGAGGGGGGAAAGTTGTCCTTGGCAATTTCCACAATTGAGAGCAGGGAACTGGATTCCCTGGTTACTTCTAGTTACCCTGCATCCTCCAAAGCCCTTTAATCATCTATGGACACGGCTATCTCTTACACTTTGAGCTAGAAATTGGACAAGGAATAAAAAATGGTCCTTTGTCGAAAATGGATTGGAGTCCATGGCTTATAATCTGGGAATCAGAGGCTAATTTTTAAGGGTGTGAGTTTAGTTGCTAAATCAAGTGGTTCATTCTCAGCGCTCACATTTTATTGACCAAAGAGCAACATTTGAAATACTGGATCACATCCTCTCCTCGATAGGTTTTCCTCACTTGGCTCTCAGAACATCTCATCCTCTTTGCTTTCCTCGTATCCCCATGATCATTCCTTCTCAGTATCTTTGGAGGAGTCCTTCTCTAATCTTTGAACCCTTTAAAATGGCGACGACCCAAGGCTTGGTCCTAAGTATTATTTGACTCTTGATTTCACCTAACTCTAGTGGGGATCTCCTTCAGTCTCGTGGCTTTAAATACCAACCATAGAGTCTTAACAAAGTAGCTGGTATCAGATTTATGCCTCCACTTTAGACAATAAAAGATATTTAAACAAAGATATGACAAACAACTGTTTGTGAGCATTGGACAGTAACTAATGTTGGGCTATAGTTCTTGAGAGAGGGGAATGGAACGAGATGAGCTCTGTATTTGCTCTTCTTTCCCCAAGGAGCATTCTTCAAAACAGCCCTAAAGGAAAATAGAGCTCAGACAGCGAATAGGAATCCAATAATGGAAACAGAAATCAAAGCTTGGGAGCAGTAATGTGTCTGAGACTTAGGAGGTAAGTCAAAAAAGAGGAAAAAAAGTCATAGAACAATATTTCAAAAAAAAAAAAAAGGTCCACATAAAATACCTCTCTGGTCTTCGGATAACTTCTACACTTCATATATGCAGACAAAGATTCCAGGAGCCTTAAATGGGAGCGGCTCTTGGGATGTCGATTACTGAAGAGGGATTTCAAGATCACGTAGCTTTGGAGAGAAGTGGGGGTGTGGACCCAGACAAACCTCAACCTTGGCAAACAACAGAGGCATTTAATTGTGACCAGGAAAGGGCAATGTCCCAGCAATACTCGCCACGTGCCAGGATTGGGAACATGTTCTAAGACAAAGGGATTCATTCAGATACACCTACTGCAAGATAGACCAAAATGAAGATCAGCTCAAAGTAGTGAGGTCAAAGTAGTCCGCCAAAGTTATTTGCCTGTCAGATAAAACTCAATATTTTTTAGAAGACAATAACATAATTTAGACTCTACAACACTTCATACATAATGTCTAATATAGAATTGAAAAATAACAACCATATGAAGAGAAAGGGAAAGGTGCCTGAAAATCAAAAGATCACATCATCAGTGGAAGTGTACAAAGAGATGATCCCATTAGTGAAGTTAGCGTACAAGCACTTGAGAAAAAAAATATATATATATGTTAGAGAATAGAGGAAAAGATGAACAAAATTATTGAAAGATGTAATATTTTAATAAAGACTATGAAACTAGGAAAAAAATTAAGTGAGCATTCTAGAACTAGAATGTAATATCTGAAATTAAGAGCATACTAGATAAATTTAACAACAGAATACATAGGGATGAATACGACATTAGTAAACTTGAAGACAGATCAATAGAAAATGTTTACCTGAAAGCGCACAAGGAAAAAGAAACAGGAAAACAAAAAAAAACAAAGAAAAACCCCCACAATACGTGGGACACAGTTGAAATGATCAACATATATGTAAATAGTTCTAGAATGAAAAGAGAGAGAGAGAGAATGTGGCAAAAGTAAGCAGTATTTGCGAAAATTATGACCAAGTGTATTCTAACTCCTTGGAAAGACATCAATATACATCTGGACATATACTTATATACCAGTAGGTTAGATAGATGATAGATCAGTCAATAGATAGATAGATAGATAGATAGATAAAGGTCATCATGGCCAAAATGCTGAGACCAAAGAGCTGGACAAAAATAAAATCTTAAAAGCAGGGACATCTGGGTGGCTCAGTCGGTTAAGAGTTTGACTCTTGCTTTTGGCTTAGGTCCTGATCTTACAGTTCGTGAGTTTGAGCCCTGCATCGGGCTCTGTGCTGACAGTGCAGAGCCAGCTTGGGATTCTCTCTCTCTCCCTCTCTCTGTGCCCCTCCCCTGCTTGTGTTCTGTCTCTAAATAAATAAATAAATAAATAGATAAATAAAACTTAAAAAAAATCTTAGAAGCATCCACAGAAAGAGGACACAAAGAATTAGGTAATAATTTTATAAAAGAAATTATGAAAGTCTCAAGACAATGGGATGAAATCTTTTAAGTTAGAAGAGAAGGGTTGGAGAAGCTGTCAACCTAGAATTCCACAACAAGCAAAATTAATGTCAAAATCGAAAGCAAAATAAGCATGTTCTCCCCATGGTGTTGTAAATCTTCTGTATCTTGACCATACCGACATCAGTATCCTGGCGTGATAGTACACATTTATTTTGTTAAATGTGCCCTTTAGGGAAACTGTAGAAACGGTCATGGGATCTCTCTACGTTATTTCTTAAAACTGCATGTGAATCTACAATTATCTCAAAATGAAAACTTTTTTTTTAATTTTTAAAAAATATTTATTTATTTTTCAGAGAGAGAGAGAGAGGGGTAGTGCATGCGCAAGGAAGGGCAGAGAGAGAGAGAGGGAGGGAGACACGGAATCCAAAGCAGGCTCCGGGCTCTGAGCTGTCAGCACAGAGCCCAACACGGGGCCCAAACCCAGACTATAAGATCATGACCTGAGCCGGAGTCGGACGCATAACTGACTGAGCCCCCCAGATGCCCCTCAAAATAAAAACTTTCAAATAAAGTTTCAGACAAACAAAAGCTGAAATATTTGCTGCCAGCAAAACCTGAACAACAAAAAATATTAAAGGAAGTTCTTAGGATTAAGAAAAGTGATTACATCTGGGAGCACAGTAATGTAAAAAGGAATGTAAGTGTTTTAAGCAACAATAACCCAATGTTTTATGGAACTTACAGCATACGTAAAAGAAAAGCTTTTGAGGGGCGCCTGGGTGGCTCAGTCGGGTGAGCGTCCGACTTCGGCTCAGGTCATGATCTCACGGTTCGTGGGTTCGAGCCCCGCGTCGGGCTCTGTGCTGACAGCTCGGAGCCTGGAGCCTGCTTCAGATTCTGTGTCTCTCCATCTCTCAGCCCCTCCCCTCCTCATGCTCTGTGTCTCTCAATGATAAAAAAAAAAAAAAACGTTTAAAAAAATTAAAAAAAAAAAGAAAAGCTTTTGAGAATAATAGCAGTGTAACGCCGACATAAGGCAAACTGGATGCATTTTGTAATTTAAACAACACTCACTGAAAAAATTGGGCTAACAAGTTATTACGATAAAGCTAATAGAAGAGACCCGTTGATTAGTGATCGTTTTTACAATTGATGAATCCAAAGAAAACTTGAGGAATATGAAAAGAATAGATATGAGACAAATCGAAAGTAAATAACAAGGTGTTGGATTTAAATTTGATCATATCAGCAGTTACATCTAATATAAATGAATTAGGAGTGCCTGGGTGGCTCAGTTGGCTAAATGCCTGACTCTCAGTTTTGGCTCAGGTCATGATCTCATGGTTCGTGGGTTTAAACCCTACGTTGGGTTCTGTGTTCACAGTGTGAGCCTGCTTGAGATTCTCTCTCTGCCCCTCCCCTGCTCATTCTCTCTCTCTGTCTGTCTGTCTGTCTGTCTCTCTCTCTCTGTCTGTCTCTCTCTCTCTCTCTCAATAAGTAAATAAAGTTAAAATAAAATAAAAATTATAATATAAATGAATTAAATATTCCAAATAAAGGAAAATATTTACAGAGTTGATTAAAAACCAAAACAGGGGCGCCTGGGTGGCGCAGTCGGTTAAGCGGCCGACTTCAGCCAGGTCACGATCTCGCGGTCCCTGAGTTCGAGCCCCGCGTCGGGCTCTGGGCTGATGGCTCAGAGCCTGGAGCCTGCTTCCCATTCTGTGTCTCCCTCTCTCTCTGCCCCTTCCCCGTTCATGCTCTGTCTCTCTCTGTCCCCAAAATAAATAAACGTTGAAAAAAAAAATTTAAAAAAAAATAAATAAAATAAAAACCAAAACAAAATAATTCTGCTTGCAAAATGCATGACCTTCCCCCAGACTGCCAGTTCAATATGATGGAAGTTCTACTCTGAGGGGATATGGACAAAAAGATGGGACTTCCTCATCCTTCCTTTCGATCAAAGGATACTGTATCTCCCCAGGAGAGGCAAGCTATCAGCATTTCTACTCCCTTCCAGCTCCATGTTGTAATGACAAATTCCATGTGAATGGAGCAGGGAGGTTGGGAACTCCCTTTCTCCACCCTGTCCCGTTGGACAGGGGCTCTGCTGCAGGTGCAAAATGATGCGACCTCACTTGCCATTGTTTCAATTCACTGTAGAGTAAAGGTCTTACATTTGCAGAGGCACAACAATAAGACCAGAGACCCCACCTACAGACCTGCTCGTAAAGCTTAGGGGTCATTCCAAGAGAGGCAAGCCTCTATCCTAGCCCCCAACTCTGCAGTAGTGGCTTAGAGATTTTGCTCATAGTTTAGACAGAACAAAATAACAAAATCAAAAGTTCTCCCCAACGAAATTGTCTTTATTCGGTGTGTGAAGAGATTCAAGTCTAAAGACTTTCTCAAAAACAATGAAGACATCGATGGGAAGCACTTAATTAGTTCATCACCCCACAAGAGCAAAGAGATAAACCATCGGCCAGCTAGTTAACCAGGGACAACAAGGCAAGGGAGTACTCTCTTGATGTCAGACCAAACCCCAAGTACCGACCTCAAAAACAGCCCTTGAAAGGGGTCCAATTTAATCAGACTCGACTGCAGAGACATTTATGCCCAAGGACATCGTTATAAACAATAACAAGCCAGCAATTTGTGGAGCCCAAGAGCTGGGTGTGATACCAAAAGTGGCAGACGACGTAACCAAGAGAGTAGGGAAAGACACAGCTAAAGAGACCCCTCCTGAAGCCACGGTCATCAAATGCACATCCAAGGTGGAACCCACAGTGTTCACAGTGTATGGAAATAGGCTTCACTGAAATAGTCTACAGAGGTCACTAAACGAATAGATAACAAACAAAAATAAGCCAAGCAGGGTGGGAGTGGGGAGAACCAGTATCCAGCATTGTTAAAATATATTATCTAAGAAGTCCACTTTTTAGTCATAATTCTAAAAATAAGGCATGTAAAGAGACAAGAAAATGTGATCCATGCTGACCCCTGAGAGGCCATGCTGTTGGATGGATCGTTCAGTTGACATTGAAGTTATCTCTAACCGTAGGAGATCTGGAGCAGAGAGCAAGCCAATAAGCCTCACATATTCATGGGACTCTTGCAACGTTCTAGACATTTTGATCTGCACGGTCTGACTTCGTATGTCTTATTTCATCTGATTTCTGTCTTTTTATGAATGCAAAATGTGTGTATGTGTGTGCATACGTGTGTGTACATAAAGCAATTTATCATATTAGAGACCTGTCCAATACCCTCTTCCTTATCATTGGATATTTTTAACCATGTGCCCCAAATTTTGCATCCTGATTTTAATATTATTTGATTTTCTAAAGGCCATTATTCATTGCCTTTATCCTGACTGTGCTTCCATCCACTTCATTCACTCTACGTCCAACGCTTTATTAACCTATCACGCGTGCCATATTGTTCAAACAGAAAATTGAGATTTATTGCATGACAAGTATGAATTCGGTTTAGGAGGATTCTAGAGTATTGGAAATGAAGATTATCCTATAAACTCTGAAATACAGATTCACCACAGGTATTAAAATAATCATAAATTTATCTCTGGTAGGCATTCTGTATTCACCACGTTCCCCTTCGTAATTACTTGATAAGATGCCATGCCCATTTGCATCCGAGGGCACCAAGGCTCAGCATGTTAAGTGACCTCCCCAAGCTATACGTCTTGTTGTGATTAAGGGCGGTATTCATTTTGTCTGTTTTCAAATCCCTGGCTTTTCTCCAACTGCCAATCTCATAACAGACCTTTGCTTAGAATACCATTTCCGGCTTCTTCACGGTTACTGGTCCCTTTCCTTAAAGATGTCAGTATTTGTAGGGCAATAGGGCTGCCAGCCTCTGATAAGCCCCCTCCTCGATTCTCAATCGCAGTCTCAGATGGCTCATTCCGGTGACCCAGATCCTCATTTCCGTCCCCTGGGCTGCCTCTAATCTGCAATTCCAACAGATTGTAAATCCCAGCTATTGCCTTGCTACTGGTATACCTCTCCCCTCCGTGGAGCTTAATGAATTACGGTAATGGCTAACACAAGACAGAGCAACTTAAAAAAAAAAGGATTACATTTAAATATTTACCGTATAGAGCCACCATCCTGAGTCTATCAAATACCTCTTAGACATAAGAAAATGCGTCTGGCAGTGTCACTGAACACAGCATTTTAAAAATCTAACAGCTGGGATGAATATGTTTAACATGAGTGTCACCACGAAGAGGGCTGTTATATCGCATCAATGAGAAACGCCGAGAGGCCAAAAGAAAGTGGTAGAACTTTTCCAGAATTTTATGTGAATGGTGATGACACTGGGGACTCTCAGCTTTTATGCTTTCTTGTTAAAGTTTGGGAAATTATGCTCCAAAGAGGAGCCGGGAGCCAAAGTTGGATGGGGAGAAAATTTTGATCTGTGATGCCTCAACCCCTCCCAACCCCCAGTCGTTCCATCATCCACGCGGTGAAATCTGCGTCCACGGTTAGTGCACATACATTAAGGAATTCCTACTTATCCTATCCCGTAGGCATTTTGGTTCCATCCTGGGCGCCTACCGTGTCAACCTTCAACGTGCTAGAGCATGCATCGTATATTCATCGTATATTATGGGTGGAAAAGCTCACCCATCAGAGGAGATCTTAGCATCAGAATGAGCTAAAGATAACTTCAGGGCATCTCGGGAGTGCCTCTGGGCAGGTCCTCAGCTCCAAACCAGCTCAGACTGGCCCAAGTAAGGGGCCATCCGGCCAAACACTTACCGAGGGCTGTTAGGTGACACACACCTAGCTGGGTAGCTCCTCAGTAGGAACTGCTGAGTCTGCAAAACGAAACACATTCCTTCCCTGCTTTTGTCTGTTTCCCTCATACCTCCTGCGAACAGCTTTCAGCCCTGGGATTTGCGTAAATTCTCCTCACATCCCAGCTAACACCAAGCCAGACGGCGCCTCCTTTACCTCCTTGTCCCTTGGTGACTGAACAGGATGGACCAGGGGCAGAAATGAGTAAAGGCCAACTTGCACACTGAGCCAGGCGGCACCCAGACAGAGAAGTCAAATGCCATTGACGGGCTGGCGCCACGAGCTGTCTCTGACCCTGCAGAGATGTCCCCAGTCCTAGATTTTCTTTCTAGGGTAATAGCGGGACCCGTGGTTGCATTAGCTTGGGAAATAAACACTACTTAGTTCACTGTTGCCAGCAAGGGGTAAAATGGAACGGATATACATTCTATTTTACGGTTTACAATCGCTCGCGTGTTGACCTGATTTAATTTTTGCAACAAACGTGGAACCCGAAGTGTAGCAAGTTTAGCCTATTTCAAAACTCAGGTAGCTCCGAAACGGGAAGAGTCGTCGTAAGACTTTTCAGCGAGTTCCGTCTTGAGCACAGCAGCGGGGGAGGAGGCCTTCTGACCCACTCTCTCCGGTGAAACTGGTAAAAAAAAAACTCATTAAAAACAACAGCAGTGTCTCTGGAAATGGTTCTCAAGCCGTACATCAAGTGAAGAAACACTTAGGAGGAAATTATACCAAAAACTCAGGAATAACGGCAAGGCACCCCACCCTCAAGGCCCAGTGGGATAAAATTGTCCCTCGGGACCTTTGCAACCAAGGTCACAGGGCCCTCTCTCTCCCTCATCACAGGGTTGCCGGACCTTCAAGGGCAGGACACCAGGACTTCTCATGCTGCCTTCACCACTGACCGCTGAGACTACCCGCCAGGCAAGTGAAGCTAGGAGGTGGGGGCTCCGTGTTTCTTTCCAGCCCCCAGCGTGGGACTTACGCTCCTCCTAGGGTGTGGCGCCACTGAGAACCCTGGGGACCTGGTTGCCCTGATCCTGGCCGACGGGGTGGAGATTACAGGCGGGTGGAAGCAAGCCAAGAAGACCTACTCCGAGTTCTCAGCTTCCAAAGTGGGTCATTGAGAGAGAAACTTGCTGCTGTCTCCACCCACAGCTCCAGAGCCCAGGATCGGAGACCTCAGCCTGGGGGGAGGGAGGGGAATGACGCCATAAGACAAAGGGCTCTGGTCTCCAGGAAAGAACAGGATAAGAGACAGCTCAGAGAAGTACTCCTTGGGTCCAAACTGAGGTCAAACACTGACTGACCTTGGGAACTCACCCTTCAAAGGAGCCCACACCTCACTGAATTGTTTTGGGGAGCATAGGCCTCAGGGCATTGTTGGAAACAAGGGAGCACTCAGCCAGCCATTACTGGAGTTTAACAGCTTGGCAGTGGGCAGGTGAAGAGGCAAAGACAGCCGTGCCCACCCCCCATCATCCCAGGTTGACTGCCCCAACCTCCTGAGGAGGCTTCACATTACAGGAGGGGAATAGACTTCCTTAAAATCGTACAGTCACTAAAAGAATAAGCAAGAGAAATATGCAAATAGGGGCCCCTGGGTGGACTTCGGGTCAGGTCATGATCTCCCGGGTTTGTGAGTTCGAGCCCCGCGTCGGGCTCTGTGCTGGCAGCTCAGAGCCTGGAGCCTGCTTTGGATTCTGCGTCTCCCTCTCTCTCTCTGCCCCTTCCCCACTCATACTCTCTCTCTCTCTGTCTCAAAAATAAATAAACATTAAAAAAATGTTTTTAATTAAAAAAAAAAGAAAGAAAGAAACGATCCCAAACAGTAGCTGGGATCCACAGAACAAAGGAAGAGATCCAGAAACAAATTATGAGGCTGATATACCAAAAGCTGTAAGTATTCAGCTACCTTTCTTTCTCTTCTCAGCTTATTAAAAAAAAAAAAAAGAAAAAGAAAAAAAAAAAGCAACATCAAATTGTATAAAGTAAAACTTTTAGCAATGTAATGTTGAGTCTGTAACATCCATAGCTGTAACTCCTGTCTAACATCACTGGAGAGGTCAAGCAGAATATGGGTATGAGGTTTCTAGATCTCCCGGAATTAAGTTCATGTACGTGTGAGGCTATGTCTGATAAGTTAAGAGATCTGTGGTAAGAACCCAGACATACTGGGGAGACCACTCAAATATACAGTGAAGAAAAAGAAAAACGTTACAAAAAAACCAAGTGACGCATTTTTAAATATGCACTTCATGCAAAAGAAAGCAGTAAAGGAAAAAGAGAAATAACTCCTGAGATGTGGGAAACAGAAAGTAATCTTTCAGACAGAAATACAGCTCTGTCAATACAGTAAATAGGAATGAGAACAGGAATCCAAGCAAAGGCAGAAATCTGCAGATGCAACGTTTAAAAAAGCAAGGTCTGTCCGTTTGCCGTCTGTGAAAGATACACCCTCAGTTCAAAGGCACCAACAGGTCGAATGCAAAACGATCAAGAGATACATCAGGCAAACAGCTACCACAAAAACACTGGTGTGGCTGTACTAACAGCATTTTTAAAACAAACCCGACACTTGTTACCAGCAATAAAAGCAAGCATTGTGTAAGGATAGAAGGGTCGATATATTAGGACTATATGACAGTTATAATCATGCCTTCTGACGACAGAGCACCAAAACAGGCGGAGAACAAATGGACAGAAATGTGGGAATGAGGGGCAATTCAAAGGGAACGGGTGGAGACTTCAGGGTCTGGCTCTCAATAATGGGTAGAACGACATCAGAGAAGATCCAGGAGGTAATACAAGACTTCAGCAACCCTGTAATTCCACTCGGCCCCATAGACATCTGTAAAGTACTCAACACAACATCAGCTGGATACGCACGCTTGTCAAGGGCACAGGGAGCCCCGTCCGGCATAGACCACATGCTAAGCCATAAAACGGACCTTGGTCAATTAAAAATGTAGAAATAATTCACAGGACACCCAGTTTGTCAGCTGAGAGCACCCAGAACTGCGGGGCCCCCCCGGAAGGTTTGTTTGCTCGCTTGCTTGCTTCCATGGGATGTGATGTTTGCCCTGATGCCCAGTTGTTTTGAGCCACTGTCTTTGAAGTCGGGGGCTCGGGTGCCGCGGGGAGCGGGGCAGGAGCTGGAGGCGGAGAGAATGGCACCCTGGTCTCCACCAGCAGCTCTCAGCCTGGACCCGCCTCCCCTCCACTTGGGCGCTCCCTGCAGAGGCTGCCCCAAGGTCAGGTCAGCTCATATCCACAAAAAAACCGGACACAACAAAGACTTAAATTTAGACCAGAAAAAATAACACTGATGATTAGCAGAAGAGACATGCCTATGGTCAATGAACCCCCCCCCCCAAAAAAAAAAGAAAACCTACTAAGAGGCTAAAACAAGATTTGGGGATTTTCTTTTCAAAAAGCCACCATGCAGCAAGGAACTCGAGAGACATCCCGCCCAAACTTCTCATGACAGGATGAGGTCACGTTCTCACAATTACTTTCAGCTGGAAAAATAAAAATGCATTCATTGCATACACACACATATATGTAGTTTATTTTTAAACCATGGTATTTTTTTCTTCCTTTTTTTTTTTTTTTTTTACTATTTTCTGTTAAAGGTCACTTCACATTTACATGTAGGTGTGGCTGAGCTTCAGTTTAGCATAACATGATATTTGGTCCTCGCAGAGCCCAAGTTACTGGGCACAAAATGGTTGAACAGAAATGCCATGAATTGCATATTCAAGCAGTACTAAGTAGAAAGTATGAGGTTTCTTGCCATCCTAGAAATCTAATTTGTAGTTCATTCCTCAATTAGGAAGTCACTTTTCCAACCCCAACCGGAAGGCGTGAAGTTTAACCCTTCTTGTAGGCAAGAAGTCCCCCCCGCCAAAATCCCAAATGAGGAGCACGTATTTGTGGGAGCAGACAGGGTGGTCAGGCTGAGCTCAGAGAGGAAGGAGCTTACATTCGGATAATAAGGAACCAGAGACTGGCATCTGTAGGCTGGCATTCCGTCAAAAGTTTCAATGTATGTAATCTGCAGGGTGTCTCTGGGTATACATGTTCTGCTGAAATGTATTCATGCATAATTATTCTAACTAAAGGTGTCTGGTGACCTTAAACTCGAAGGAGATTTTGTTGTCTTTTTTTATTTTTTAATTTCAAGGTGAAATAAACTTCTGATAGCTTTCTACTGTGTGTGTGAGTGTGTGTGTGTTTTCTTTTATATCAACAGACACAAAATACGTCCATCATGAAGCAGAAGTTTTTTAAGTGGAACCACCATTTCCGTGTCTCCCTCTTTAAGGGGGGCAGATCTGTTTCCCCCAAGTTCCAGGACCCTGACTCCACGAGGTACAATAGGTCTACATACCTACCAATATTCTCTTTTTGTATAAAATGCAGGGGAGCTTCTGGGGATAATGTTTAAAAATTGCACAAGGGCAGGGGCGTCTGGGTGGCTCAGTCGGTTAAAGCATCCGACTTTGGCTCAGGTCATGATCTTGCGGTTCGTGAGTTCGAGCCCTGCGTCGGGCTCTGTGCTGACAGCTTGCCTGGAGCCTGTTTCGGATTCTGTGTCTCCCTCTCTCTCTGCCCCTCCCCCACTCACACTCTGTCTCAAAATAAATAAACCTTAATTTTTTTTTTTTTTAAATTGCACAAGGGCAAAGAATTTCCTGGGATGAAGAAGCTTGAGACCCTAACCCTTTCCTCCGGGTTCAGGAATTCTTCGGATAGTTCACATAAACTTCTTTGAATACTTCAACAATCAATGAAGGACAGCAGGGGCAAAGTCACCCTGGGGTGAGCCTCCGTGTGCCCCCTGAAGTCACCAGCTAGGGTTGGGGGGCTGGTTCTGGACACAGCCCAGGACCAGTGACAGAGCCCACAGCCAAGCCTCGTCCAGGAAGTTCGCGAAGCTGGGGAACACACAGGTGTTTGGAGTAAGTTCCAAGAGGAGCCCAGTGGGGGCTCAGACTGACTCTGGTTAGAGGAACAGCCGAGAACACACTAGAACCATTGGCACGGACTCCATCTCCCATCCTGCCATGGGTACAGCTTCCTGCCCACCTGATTCCAAGGTGGCGTGGCCGTGGGCTCCTGCAGCCCTTCCTGCAGACTCTGCCTGTGCCCTCAGCCTGACGGGGGCAACAGCCACAGGACGGAGAACAGTATCACACCTCTGGCCTGAGGATCAGATTTCAGACTTCTCCACTGTCCTCTTGGCTCCTAGAGCTCTCTTGGACATGTTATTTCCTGTGCCTGAATTTCTGGGCAGAATTAGAACTTTTTCCTTTTCATGAGACGGAGGGAACTGAGGAGAAGAAGAAAAATGAACGGGCTCTATGTTTGCAGATCACAGACGGAGTCATGTCATGCAGAGGCCGAGAGAAATCACCTGCTTTCCTACATCAAACCACCCAACAGGAGAGGACAATGGCTACGTGGAGCTTGGAGCTCTGTAAGGTGAGTTCAGCTTTTCTTAGCCCGTCTTCTTATTGTGTTCCCGAATTTCACATTTAAAGAGCCCACTGTTCTGTAATTAGGGGCAGGTACTCGGATCATGTGGGTCCTGCGCTGTTACTTTAATTCGGATTCCAAATTAGATGGTTTTGGCCACAACCTTCTGAGCTTCCTGACTGTGAACTCACAGACTTCTTTCTTCCTTCAAATACTTCATGCCGTACTTACATTAGAAACACACCACAAATGGGGCGCCTGGGTGGCTCAGTCGTTTGAGCGTCCGACTTCGGCTCAGGTCATGATCTCGCACTCCGTGAGTTCCAGCCCCGCGTCGGGCTCTGTGCTGACAGCTCAGAGCCTGGAGCCTGCTCCGGACTCTGTGTCTCCCTCTCTCTCTGACCCTCCCCCATTCATGCTCTGTCTCTCTCTGTCTCAAAAAATAAATAAACGTTGAAAAAAATATTTTAAAGAAAGAAACACTCCACAAAAACCATACCAAGCCTTAAATGGACTGTTAACAAAACAAGAAATAAAGGGAAAAAAATAATGCTGTGAAAACGCTGCATATTAAATAGAGGAATGAATGCAAGTATTTTTCTGAAGTCTGCATTTTAAAGATAAACAAATCTTCAAAATTCCCCTCTGAGATTCTTTCAATGTATTAATACATTCGCTGGAAGCTTGAAGTTTATTCTCTGAAAAAATTAGCAGAAAGAATTAGCACATTGTGCCTCAAAAGAATACTTTAAGATGCTTTCTCCTTCGGCATGAAATTTTATTCTTAAGGGGCTAAAATAAAAAACAATGAAGGTAAGAGCTCAGTAAGCCCCCCCCCGAAAAGACATTGTTGAATTCAATTATTCATTTTCGTGAAGAGTTTACATTCATATTTGAGAGCAGTTTACAATGGAGAAGAACAAATTAGAAACTAAATAAAACTTGAGGCTTCAAAAAGTAGCATTGTCGTTTATTTCTTTTGTTTTGTTTTGAATTCTACACATCTTTCGGCAACTAATGAAAATACTCAGGGAACTTTCGGCAACTCAGGGAAAATACAAAGCGGGCCCCTCTTCCCGCTTCTTCCACACCCTAATAGGCTCTCTGGACAGATTTGAAGATTGATTCAAATTGATGTGCCTGCACGGGGTGCCCGGGTGGCTCAGTCGGTTAAGCACGGCTCAGGTCAAGATCTCACAGTTCATGGGTTCAAGCCCCAAATCGGGCTCCAGGCTGACAGTGGGGAGCCTGCTTGAGATTCTCTCTCTTCCCCACCCCCCCACCCCCGCTCTCTCTGCCCGTCCCCCACTTGCAGGCACACACGTGTGCTCTCTAAATCAGTAAATAAATAAACTTTGAAAAGAACTTAAAAAATGTTTCGATGTGCCAGCACCTAGCATCTACCAGGAACCAGAGACCGTGAGGGTGACTAAAAATCTCATTCCTGATATCAAGTTGCTCCTAACTATGTGGGTGAGACAGAATACATATCAAGAGAAGACATGACGGAGGGGCCAAGGCGGTACTTACGAGAAGCAGGAGCAAAAAACATTCATCCGGGCAGGGGTGGGGTGGGGAGGTGGCGCGGGGGAATAAGGACAATAGCGAGAGCCAGGCGTTGACATGTCATCCTCAAAATCGGTGTTAATTCTTCCCCGTGCGAAGACATATGAAAGTGAGCCACGTCTGGAGGGGGAACCACCAGACGAAGTAGGGAAGCGCAAGTGGCAAGATCAGGGCCCGAGCGCCAGGGGCCCCAGGAAGGAGGAAATTACAATCATCCCTTGTTGCTCAGTTTTCGATTCCCGGCAGCCATGAAGCCCCTGAGACTTCAAAGGAGTTAAATGTCTTGCTGAACGAGTTCCCACCTTTCGTAAATCACGGGACTGAACCGAAAACAGGGTGTTTCCCTCCTTTGTGCTGCAGAAAGAGGGAGGAAGAAGGAATCGTGAGGGTTTTCCAAGGATGGTAAGGCAGGACCAAGAAGCAAATTTGCCATCGTGATTTTAATTTTCCTGAGCCTCCTCCTCATTGAGAATTTCACGAAGTTACTGTTTATAAACCCTGCCTCTTTGGTGGATCGGCTGATTTCTGAATTCTCTGGGAGATCTAGTGTCTCCCTAGGCAAGGTGGCCGCCACTTTGATCTGATGTCTGAGGCCAGAAGAGACGCTTCGGCCAGGCAGAGAGGCTTGAACCCTCGTAGATGGAGGAATATCGGGCGGGAGGGTGTTCGCTGCCATCCCAACTCTCACTGGCCCTTTTTCAGGCCATAAATCAACTGTTTGTTGGCAATTTTTTTCACTATGGGATTTGGGTGCTGACACAGATACGTCTATAGCTGCTGTATTTCGACTGGATCTCTCATAATTTATGACAAAACAGCATTCCCACAAGCGCTAGCATCTAGGTTGTGGCTTGTTGTACCGTAACATATACCAAAAGTGAAGGAGACGATTTTGTTTCATCCATTACCTCCTGCGAATGTTTGTAAACTTCTGGAGTGTAGACATTGGAACCACCTGCAGGGCTTAATTAAAAAGTTTCTCCTTTCCTCCTACCACCCACCCTTACCGGGGAGGATTCCCATCAGATTTTTAAGGCTCCCAGGTGATTCTGATGATCAACAAAGCATGGGAAATACCAAATTAGAGTTCCCTAACCATAGTAGCATACCATTTCAATGTATTAGCATAATTTACTTTAAGGATAATTCACACGTTCATAATCATTAAATAAAAGGATGACACCAGACGAATGTAATCCTGAACTGTACCCGTCCTGGGGAAGAATGGGGCGTGGGAGCCATGGACCACGCTAGCAAAACGTGAACAAGACACATCTAAGTCCTGGAGGGCAGAGCTCAAGTCCTTGCTTCTCCCAGTGGACCTCGGGCCAGCAGCTCTGGCCTCCCCTGGCAGCTTGTTAGAAATTCAGACCCACCCAGACCTACGAAATAGAATCTGCAGAGTAACAGATTATTGAGTGATTCCTACACGTAGGAAATCTTAAGAAGCCATAGAATAATTGTTCTCCACCTCGGCTGCCTATAGAATCACTTGAGACAATCTTTAACCCAGCAATTCCAGTGTCCCACCCTAGAGTGACCCTATCACGCTCTAGGGCTGGAGCGTGGGCATCACTGTTTTGAAACCAGCAGCTATTTCTGTGTTATAATACCATTTATGTCTTTAAAGAAGAGAAGCGGGGGGCGACTGGGTGGCTCAGTCGAGTGTCTGACTCTTGATTTCCGCTCAGGTCATGATCTCACAGTTCGTGGGTTCAAGCCCTGCATCAGGCTCTGTGCTGACAGCATGGAGACTGCTGGGATTCTCTGTCTCTCTCTCTCTGTCTCTCTCTCTCTCTCTGCCCCTGCCCCACTTATTCTCTCTCTGTATCTCTCTCAAAATAAATAAATAAAACTTGAAAAAAATAAAAAGAAGGCTTTTCTCCCACTTCGAAGTGGAAAGCCAGTGAGGACCTCCTTCCACAAATTTGAAACTGGGGTTCAGTGTGTTACCCATTGGGGTCAAGCATCACATTGGGCCCACACACCGGCTGGGGAAAGACTTCTGGGCTCGGACAGCTGTGTGTGTGCGGGCCAGCTCCTTCGACTCTGCTGGCACCAAGGTTTTGCTGGTGTTGACCCTCTGACAGGCCGCCCCTGATGACCCCACCTCTTTTCCATTACCGGCACATGTTAAATAATGTCCAGTCTGTCTCCTTCACTTCACCTGGGATGAAAAGTTGTCACATAACTTTTTGTACAGATGGAAGAATAAAGCTAATACGTATTATCACGTCTCTAATCCTAAACCATTAATGATTTTTTTTTTATTTAGAGGAACAAGAAAGAAAGAAAGTATTTCATTTACAACCAATTTTTTCCCAATATCACGCTTTCCAATAGGTTATGATACGTGAAAAATAAAAATTAACCATAATGGAACTGAGTTGTCTTCAGGCTTATAAAATTCGAGGTCAGATGATGTGTTCAGCCCCATAAAGCAAAACGTTCAATGTGTCGACTCACATCCCTCAAGTGCAGCTGCGTTCGTAAGGGGACACAGCTTAGGTGACGCAGAGCAATGGGTGTCCCAGGAGCCCCGTCAGACACTGATCTGTACAGTTTTCTCCTACTAAATTCCTGCTACGAGGTTATTAATTCAGAGAAGAGGCTTTCATTTTGTGTTAAAATATTTGTCATACTCTGGGGTGCCTGGGTGGCTCAGTCGGTTGAGCATCCGGCTTCGGCTCAGGTCATGATCTCACAGTCTGTGGGTTCGAGCCCCGGGTCAGGCTCTGTGCTGAACGCTTGCTGGGAGCCTGGGACCTGCTTCGGATTCTGTGTCTCCCTCTCTCTCTGCCCCTCCCCCACTCACGCTTTGTCTCACTCTGCTTCTCAAAAACAAATAAATGTAAAAAAAAATTTTTTTTTCATAAAATATTTGTCATACTCTTACCTGCCATGTGGCCCTAGCATCACCCATCTGCACATTAGTTGATAAAGAACCCAAGAGATGCTCAAAACTGTCATTCATTCAAAAATATCATAACCTCGGGGCACCTGGTGGCTCAGGCAGTTAAGTATCTGACTCTTGGTTTCAGCTCAGGTCATGACCTCACGATAGGTGAGTTTGAGCCCCGAGTCAGGCTCTGTGCTGTCAACGCAGAGCCTGAGGGGGGGGGGGGGGGGGGGGGGGGGGAGGGGGCTCGATCCCATGACCCTGGGATCATGACCTGAGCCAAAATCAAGAGTTGGCTGCTCAACCAACTGAGCTACCCAGGTACTGCATTCATTATTTCATTTTACAAATAAGGACATCGAAATAATCTTTTTTTATGTTTATTTTTGAGAGAGAGAGAGAGAGAGAGAGAGAGAGACAGAGAGAATGAGTGGGGGAGGGGCAAAGAGAGAGGGAGACACGGAATTGGAAGCAGACTTCAGGCTCTAAGCTCTGAGCACAGAGCGCGGCGTGGAACTCAAACCCACGAACCATGAGATCGTGACCTGAGTCGAAGTCAGACGCTCAACCGACTGAGCCACCCAGGTGCCCCAGGACATTGAAATAATATTTCACGTGCACACATTGATTTGGAGGTCACTCTTCCTTGAATTACCGCTCTCGGATCACTGAAGAGTCGCAATTACCGCCAGTCCCATAGCTGACGTGGGAGCACCCACTAAGCAGGAGGTTGAAGGATACCTTGGCCTCAGTGCTCAATGAGCTTGCAGTTCACTTAGGAGGAAACGATTTTCTGAATTGAAACTTTTACGGAGCAAAATGCAGTGTTTATAGTAACACAGTGAGTAATTCAGATAATGAAGCCTGGAAAATAGGAAATGGAACTCCGACCTTTGCCACACGGCACCACTTGGGTGGGGGCCGTCACAGCATGCTGTCACCATGGGGGGGGGGTGGCCTGGAGCATCACAGCGCCCCCCCACCCCCAGGTCTAGAATCTACTACACGGGGAGAGCGGACTCCATGTTATGAGTGAGGACCAAGCTGGCCATCATGATGAAAAGGACGGGGCACTAAAATGAGTCAGGAGTGGGGGCGCCTGGGTGACTCAGTCGGCTGAGCGTTTGACTTTGGCTCAGGTCGTGATCTCCTGATTCATGAGTTCCAGCCCCGCGTCGGGCTCTGTGCTGACAGCTCGGAGCCTGGAGCCTGCTTCGGATTCTGTGTCTCCCTCTCTCTCTCTCTGCCCCGCGCCTGTTTGCACTCTGTCACTCTCTCAAAAACAAAATAACATTAAAAAAAAAAAAAGAAAGAAAGAAAGAAAGAAAGAAAGAAAGAAAGAAAGAAAGAAATTTAAAAAAATGAGTCGGGAGGGAGAAGAGGCTTGGGATGGCTGTTGTGATTCTCGATGCAACAGAAATTTCAACTCCGACACCCCGGGTCTTCTGTGTCTCCAGCTAACGTAGCCTGAAGTCGGCTCACTGCAGACACTAACTCTGAGCGCTCTTGGTTCAAAGCGCGCTTCTGTTCTGGTGAATTCCCTCACCGTCGCTTGCGGCTGGACGGCACTCATCACGTGCTGCCCAGGGAGCCTGCGAGCCCGTCCAAAGGCAGAACCGAGCTGTCCCAGGATGGAGACGCTTTCATCGTCCTGTCTGCGGTTGCTGCTTCCAAGTCTGCAATCCTCCCTGGATCGAATCCAGAGCCTCCTGCCTCGTAGACATAAATAAATGCTTGCTGGGCCTGAAGCCTTTGCCGGAAGAAAGAAAGGAGAAGCAATACCCACTTTTCTTTTCTCATCCTCAGGGCTGGGAGCAGAAGAGGGGCCCCATAATAGACAAGGGGCGTTGCAGGCTGTTCCTTTACACCGGGGTTGCGAAGTGACTACTTGAAAGTCAAGTCTGCTCAAAGCCCTCTGGGTCTGACTGACAGGAGAGGGCCATGTAGTTAGCCACAGGCCCCACCCACCTCTACCATACCTTGCACTGTACTTAGGGTACCAGCTCTGCCCCCGAAATCATTTGAGTTTGTAAATGATCCAGAAAGCAATCCCTAGATCCAGAAAGCAATCACACCCCAGAAAAGATTAGACATCACGTTTGTCTGCTAACAGTTTGGACTGACAAACAAGTGTGTTATTTTGGAGGCTTTTAAAACACATTTAAGCCAATACACTGTGGTTCTAAAATAAGCATCAGGTGGTTTCTCGGTGAGTCTCACTATAGGTAACTGCCATGATCTCAAAGTTTGGTTACTAGACAGAGGATAAGAAATGGTTCAAGCTTCTGTGTGGACTTCTAGAGAATGTTTGTGAAAAGACACCATGTTCTTCCGTGCATGTTCTGTGATTTTCGGCCTTCGTCTTCTCTCGGGGCAAGACAAATCCTTAAAATTAGCTTTGGCAGAGACAGGATCACTTTTCTCCGGGTTCGTTATATAGAAATCTAGTTATCCAGAGATATGCATGACACAGACTCCCTCCCAGCCCTTTTATAAAGACCCACCCCTTACACTGTGAGCCCAGGGAAGTCTTGAATTTCTTTGACTGTCTGTCTCTTCACCTGTCAAGTCGGAAATGTGCCCATCTGAGCAGGTTACTTGAGGAATTCAAGAACGAGTGGTTAGTGAGCGCTTACTAGGTTTCAGGCCCCACTGTGAGTGCTCTACACGTATGGGTTCATTTGTATTCACACTAACCCAAGACAGGACATGCTATTACTGACATGAACTGTGAGATCATGACCTGAGCCGAAAACAAGAGTCGGACGCCCGACCGACTAAGCCACGCAGGTGCCCCCCCAAACGGATTCTTACAATTGCAACGTTTTCTGCAGAACACTTTGCAACCTGTGTGTACATGCTCCTTCTGTAAATTAGAATATCCTCGCGAACATCTTAGCCTTCTCAAGGTAAAGGAAGGTAATGGTGTGTGTTGAGCTGCACAATAACACAGCCTTGTTCCGAAGCCGCCAAGGTGGGCACATTTTCCCCTTAAATGGACATATACGTTCGCCACCATCCGTCATTCACTTAGGAGAGTTTGTATCTTCTCTCTTAAAAATCGCATTAGAGGCTCTTGAGCCTTGTTTTCCGAATGCATTTGCTGCCAACAAACCCCCCCCCCCCCCGCCCGCGTCTCTTCTTATGAGAGCTACACTGAGAAAGTAATGAATGACTTTGTTAGAATCTAGTGTTTAATGGAAGCGTAAATAGGCAAAGAGCATCAGCCTGATGGACTCCTTTACGGGAAAGTTTTGTAAGCACCAGAGCAGATAGCTTGTGTCCCCCCAAGGTAACACGGTGTGTTCCAAGGCTCTTCCCTGTGTTGCAGACCATTTGGACAGCCAAGTGTGTGAGGGCCAGATGAGGGAGGATGGCTGTGTTTGTCTTGGCCTCCTAACGTCCTCAAACATGGATAATATTTTGCAGCCATGCCACTTACTTGTCTACACAAGCTAAATGCTCTATCGTAATTATCCTTCAAGACAAGTGCCTGCACCTGACGACTGGTCTAGACCAGTGACATTGACGAGGTCTAATTCTCATTCCTCTGATGCATCTGTCAGTGACAATCGTCTTGCTGAGAAGGATGGATGGTGTCAGCAGGGGACTCCAAAAAGGTCTCTCGAGCTTTCTGTGGTCCTGCGGTCCTTTCACTAAAAGCTCTTAGTAATAGGAAGCTCTCTGCTTGGAAAGAGACTCGACTCGGTGTTGGAAACACGCTAAAAACGGCTGGGCTCTCACAGGTGATTTTAGTGAGTTATAATGAAGAGTCACCAGAGTCTGAGTGTCTGTGGACACCACGAGGATGACAAGATGACAAGCATTGAACTGAGAAGCTTGTTGCAACGTTACGAAGGGATTCCATAAAAACCTCTTATCAAATTAAAAGGATTACAGAGGATCCGGTGAGCTCCCAGAAGCATGCTAGACACATTAATCACGGGGACCACCAACGCCTGCCCCTGCCCTCAGGAGCTCTTAGAATATACTCATGGTTGTTCTTTGAGCCCTGAATCCCTGCGAGAGTTTGAAAAATTAGACTGCAGGGGTGCGTGACTTAAGCGGCCGACTCTTGATTTCAGCTCGGGTCATTATCTTGCTTGCGGTTTGTGAGCTCGAGCCCTGAGTCAGGCTCCACACTGACAGTGCTCTTGGGATTCTCTCTCTTCCTCTCTCTCTGCCCCTTCCTCCCTCTCTCTCTTTCTCTCCCTCTCTCTCTCTCTCTCTCTCTCTGTCTCTCTCAAGAAATAAACTTAAAAAAATAATAAAAATAAAAATAAGAATTTGACTGTATTTTCACTGCCAACTCATCAAAAGCGAACTCTAGGCCGCTGAGGTTTCACCAAAGGATATTCCCCTTTATTTAGTGTTTTTATTTATTTTTGAGAGACAGAGTACAAGTGGGAGAAGGGCGGAGAGAGAGGGAGACACAGAATCGGAAGCAGGCTCCAGGCTCTGAGCCATCAGCACAGAGCCCGACGCAGGGCTCCAACTCATGAATTGCAAGATCATAACCTGAGCTGAAGTCGGATGCTCAACCGACTGAGCCACCCAGGCACCCCCATGGCATACTTTCTGAAGAGGCAGGTGGCTATAAAGAAAGTTCTAGAACTAAGAAAAGCCCAGAACAAAGACAGTGGTTGATGTGTGTCTCGACATGAAGTCACGCTCTGGTTAAGTCTGTTGGTGTGCTGATGATATGTGAATTTTAATTATAATATTTGATACAGAATTTATTTCCTCATTTTTCCATGTGTTCAGCCTTCATGGAGCCAAGGATGTGTTAGACACTGAAGAATAACAACTCAGCCTTTTCTTCCCTCCCGAATTCACAATCCAAATGGTGATGGGGCAGGGACGGTCTGTTCTACAAAGAACTCAGAAAAAGGTACACAGGGTCTAAAACTATAGAAGAAGAAGTCACTAACTCTGCTTTGCGAGGGTCCAGAGAAGGCTTCGTGTGCCGGGATGTCAAGTGAGACCTGGTATTAGTTAGGCTCAAAGGACGCTGTGTATTTCCTGGATGTGTGGAAAAAGTAACAGGCTGTCTATGCAGAAAAGTAGGCAGTGACCGGATCATGGATGAGTTTACCAGATGACAAAGTGTGAAACTTCACCTATCCTGATGCTTCAGAGCACAACAAGGAAACATTCAGGTTTCAGCTGTCAACATGGCTCTGGCGGCAGAGAAAAGCCTGGGTGGGGAAGGGCAGGGCGGTCCCGATCGCCATTGGTGACAAAGATGTGATGGAGACATTGCCAGTGGAATGACGAAGAAGTCAGAGAATTCTAGGTGAAAAGCGACGTACCTGAGGACTAATTCGACGGGGGGCACCTAGGAAGTCTGACAGGCTTTGGCAGAAATGACAACATTAACTGAGGTAAGAGTAGAGGAGAGTTAGATGATGTGAACAATTCAAGTTCCCTGGGTGTACAATCTCTTATCTCACATCGGCCATGCACCATGGAAGGAGGTACTATATGAACATTTGTGCTTTACAGATGAGAATACCAAGGCTTAGAGAAGTTGGCCAACACTTCTCAGTCAACAACTCTTTTTTTTCTTTTAATATGTATCTATTTTTGAGAGAGAGACAGAGTGCAAGCGGGGGGAGGGGCAGAGAGAGAGAGAGGGAGACACAGAATCCCAAGCAGGCTCCAGGCCCTGAGCTGTCAGCACAGAGCCCCACACAGGGCTTGAACCCACGAACTGTGAGATCATGACCTGAGCCGAAGTCGGATGCTCAACCGACTGAGCCACCCAGGCGACCCTCAGTCAACAACTCTTAAATGAAAAGCGCAGAAGAGGGGAAGAATCCGAGTCTTTCCCTGAAAGAGCTAGGCATACTTCACGGCTTCCCCCTGCCTCTCTCCTCGCTCAACTCCTTGAGGACGAGGCCTGTAGCCTATGTGGTCCACTTTCCCTCCAGTACTTACTATGTGCCTAGCACACAGCAAGGATGAAAAATGTGTGGTTTGGAACATGACTGCGCCTTGGACATAGAGCTGGTGACACCAGTGGCCCAGACTAATGCTCTTACTTATTGGTAACTCGTCCTTAAATTCCTTATTCACTCAGGATTGCTGTGACCTAGAGCGAAGCGTGACCAAACACTAGGGGCCTCAAAACGGCACACGTTGGTTTTTAAGCTATTGTCGAAACCCACCCTATTCCTTGAGGCTGGGTCCAACCCATGAAACGTCACGGGTGCTTTGTCATAAGTTCCCTGGAGGCTCAGCAAACAGGGGCAGGAGGGGAAGGTGGGAAGAAGAGGAAGGACTCAGTCCACATCACCTTACCAATAGTTCTTCATCCTGGCAGTGAGAGTTGGTTTCCCTTCACGCTTTTCCCAACACCTCAGGAGCCAGCGTGAACCCACCACCATGACGGTTGGCCAGAGGCTGCAGGCCCTTCAGGGGGGCTTCCCCAGTGCTCCCTCAGCACCCCTCTGCTGCCACAGCGACCCCTGAGCCTTTCAGTCTTCCCATATCTGCTCAACCAATCCCTCCTATTAGAATCCTGTCCCTGGGGGTGCCTGGATGGCTCAGTCGGTTAAGCCTTTGACTCATGATTTTGACTCAGGTCATGATCTCACAGTTCATGGGTTCAAGCCCCACGTCAGGCTCCATGCTGATGGTGCACAACCTGCTTGGGGTTCTCTCCCTGCCTCTCTGCCCCTCCCTTTCTCCCTCTCTCTCTCTCTCTCAAAATAAATAAATAAACTTAAAAATAAAATAAAATAATGAAATAAAATGAAATCCTGTCCGTGGGAATAACCAGCGTCCGTTCTGTCTTCCCGACTGGTTAATGATGGACAGAGAGTGTCAGACGTTTATTTCCCCCTTTCTGCTGAAGGAAACTCTCAAATCCTCCAGCAGAAAATTCTCGTGGGCGGGGAGGCAGGCTGTCTGTCCTGATGATGGAGCTCCCCAGCCACCTGGTAAGGTACACGCGAGGAAAGCCTCTTCTCCCCACCTTCCCCCACTGCCCGTTTGCCGAGCCTCCAGGAAACTGCTGGCAAAGCACCTGCGAAGTTTCAGGGACAGACATCCGCAGAGGAGGGCACCACGTTCTGGCCAGAAAGCATCAGTTGGGTCGCTGCTCAGAGTTCACTGACCTCATCCGCTGAATATCAGAGAAGGAAAAAAAGAATAGTTGAATCTCCTGACTTGTCTCCAAATGGCAAATTTCCACCGTCCATTACTTTATGGACTAGCTGTTCGACTCAGTCCTAAATGATCTGATAGACACTGTGCCTTAAAATTATTTCTGATTCAAGCACTCCTGCTGGACAATCATGGATATTTTTATTGATTTTTCTTAAATATAATTGCTCACTATGATCTTCAGTATCTCCCCCAAAAGACAGAAAAGCTCGCTGGTCCAAAACTTCAGAGAGTGTCCACACTGTGCTTAATGGTGATCTGTTTTATTCAGCTGATCGGTGGTTTTTACTGTGTTTGGTACCAGCTGATAAATGGCAAGACAGAATAAACTACTGTTTAAATGCCAGCAGAATCCTCTAAAGGTTTGTTAGCTTTCGAAAGAAAGAAAGAAAGAAAGAAAGAAAGAGGAGTGAGGGAGGGAGGGAGAGAGAGAAAGAAAGAAAGAAAGAAAGAAAGAAAGAAAGAAAGAGGGAGGAGTGAGGGAGGGAGAGAGAGAGAGAAAAAGAAAGAAAGAGAGAAAGAAAAAAAGAAAGAAAGAAAGAGAGAGAGAGAAAGAAAGAAAGAGAAAGAAAGAAGGAAGGAAGGAAGGAAGGAAGGAAGGAAGGAAGGAAGGAAGGAAAGGAATTACCTTTGGTCTTGCTCCACAGAATTGGGCATTCGAACTGTGTCAGGAGGTCTGCAGGCCTCACCCTCAGGGTCATTAGCGAAGAGAAGGTGGCAGGGAAGGGAGGCACAGGCCACTCCAGTGGATGAAAGACAAAGAAGGGGTCCCAGGTTGTGCACCAGCACCGTGAGGTGAGGCTACATCCGGGCACCATGCGCACATCAGAGAACACTCCATCAGTCGTGTAGAGGTAGGAACCGACTCAGGGAGATGAACCGATCTGCCCGACATCACCCACCTACCTGGAAGCAGGGCTCAGGCTAGAGTTCAGGTCTATAGACGACGTCCAAGGCAAGGGCGCCTTCCGCTGATTTCACGTCGTCACCAGGTTTCTGTACTTGGACCAAGAGGCAGCAAGATTTTATGGAAAGGGCCGGATGGTATATATTTTAGGCTCTGCGGCCACACGACCCTGGCCTTGGCTTCTCAGCTGAGCCACTTAGAGTCTCAGTGGACACTGAGAAGCCAGCGTGGTGGTGATGTCGGGACCCAGAGACATTTATGCTCTTTCCCGCAAGCCTTACCATAAGGCCTCCAACTCACTTCCCCAGACGTCCGCTCTCACTCCCGGCATCAGCTTTGAATTCCAGTCAGTGAGGATGGCCGGGAGAAAGTAGGGACACAGCCAGCTCATCTGAGAGCCCACTCGGAGGATGTTCACACCTCTGTGACTCTCATTTCATTGGTCACTCTTCAGTCACACGGCCACTTGTGGCTCTAAGCAGTTGGGGAGGTGACTAATGTTCTGGCAGCCAGGTGCCCTCGAAGGGTCCATTACCAAAGGAAGGCAGATGGTGAGGGCCACCCGGGCGGCTTAGTCAGTTAATTGTCTGGCTTCGGCCCAGGTCATGATCTTATGGCTCACGGGTTCGAGCCCCGCGTGGGGCTCTGTGCTGACAGCCTGGAGCCTGGAGCCTGCTTCGGATTCTGTGTGTGTGTCTCTCTCTGCCCTTCCCCAACTCGCTCGCTCTCCGTCTCAAAAATAAATAAACATTAAAAAAAAAAACAAAGCAGATGGCGATATTGCAGATGAATAGTACTTGTAGCAGATATTTAATTTATAAGGAGTTTTTTAGGGTGTGTATGAAATGAAGCTGATTTGTTCTGTCATTCAGAGACCGATTTGCTAATACCTCCTTCAGCAATAGATGTTTCAATAATACTCTACCCTATTTTTTTTTTTTTTAATTTTTAATGCTTGTTTATATTTGAGAGAGACAGAGAGACAGAACATGAGCGGGGGGAGGAGCAGAGAGAGAGGGAGACACGGAATCCAAAGCGGGCTCCAGATTCTGAGCTGTCGGCATAGAGCCCAACACGGGGCTCGGACGCACGAACGGTGAGATCATGACCTGAGCCGAGGTCGGACGCTTAACAGACTGAGCCCCCCAGGCGCTCCCACTCTACCTTCCTTAAAAGGAAATGTTGCTGTAGAGTAGAATGAAGCAGAATAGGTCTGCTTTTACTCAGCTGTTCAATAGTCGTGGGGCCTCACTCTCTGTGTCTCCATCTATAAAAGGGAACTTATGTAGATCCTAAGTAGGTTGAAAGAGAAGGCTTATGGGAGGGTCAGGGTCCGCAGCAGGTGAATCGGTCAAAAATATTTGTTCTTCTTCTTCGCTATAAAGCAGGGAACTAAAAATTCATGTTCGTTAGATAAATGTTTCAATACAGGCGAGCTAGATATTATTTAACTCTCAGGCTAGGCCTCTTTTTTCTTTCTTTTTTTTTTTTTTATTTGCCCCTTAGTGTTACTGAGGTATAATTGACAAATAATATTGGATATAGTTAAAAGGTACAAGGGGAGGCTTTGATGTCTGTCTGGTGAGATGATTATCGCCGTCAAGTTAATCAACCCATCCATCACCTCACACAGCCGCCTTATTTTTGCAGGTTAAAAATGCTTAAGATCTACTCTCTTAGTAAATGTCACGTATATAACACTGTGGGGTTAACTGTTTTAAATCCTCAGGCCTCATTCATGTAACTGAAAGTTTGTTGCCTTTGACCAGCATCTGCTGGTTTCCCCCAACCCCCAACCCCTGGCAACCACTGTTCTACCCTGTTTCCGTGAGCTCAGTTTTTGAATTCCACGAATATGAGATCCTCACGTCACATTTGTCCTTGTCTGTCTGGTTCATTTCATTTTGTATCACGTCCTCCAGTTTTATCCGTGTTGTCTCAAATGACAGGAGTTCCTTCGTTTTCTGGGCTGAATAATATCCCGTTACATCTGAATGGGTAAAGACAATGTGGCATATACTTTTTAAGATGTTTTTAATGTTTATTTATTTTTGAGAGAGAGAGAGAGAGCAGGGGCGGGGCAGAGAGAGGGAGACAAAGGACCCGAGATGGGCTGTGCACAGACAGCAGAGAGCCTGATGCGGGTCTCGAACTAATGAACTGTGAGATCATGCCCTGAGCTGAAGTCCAATGCTCAACCGACCGAGCCACCCAGGCGCCCCCAACGTGGCGTATACTTTATAGGGATGAGGCTAGCACGCCCGTGTGAAGGACTGGTGGTGGATATGCCAAACATTTCCTCAAACCAAACACCAAAAGCTCCTTAAGAGAGCCAGGTGAAAATGACCCACCAACACCGATCGGACACCCATGGATGTTTATTGTGAGGACAATGGCATTCGGTTTACTTGCTTCAGTGGCCACACTTTGAAAGTATTGAACACCGGGGGCACCTGGGTGGCTCAGTTGGTTGAGCGTCTGACTTCAGCTCAGGTCATGATCTCATGGTTCTTGGGTTCGAGCCCCGCGTCGGGCTCTGGGCTGACAGCTCAGAGCCTGGAGCCTGCTTCGGATTCCGTGTCTCCCTCGCTCTCTGCCCCTCCCCTGCTCTCACTTTGTCTCTCAAGAATCAATAAGCATTTAAAACAATTGAAAAAAAGAAGAAAAGAAAAAAAAAGTATTGAACACTGGATTCAAATGGTGAAGGGCCCTTCCCCTGGTTCTCAGACATCAACCCCACTATCTCTTAAAATGCTTCAGAATGCAAGGAAATTGCAGACGGGGTATTTGGGACGTTTCCTTGAGCAAATGATTGTTTCCAGAGCACGCAGTCCAGTGAAAGCTTGTTCCGAGATGATGATTTTCATATGTACACAAATTGGTCGCAGCCCCCTTCCCTCCCACATCTGCCACATTGTCATTCTAGGCCCCGGATCAGACCCTGTGGTGTCAGCCCGCTGGCCGTGCTCAAAGGTGCTCGCGGGGGCGAGGCTCACCCAGAGCCCAAGTGCATTTCTCTCGGAATAAGGACAGAAATGAGTGGATATCTGGCTTGCATTCATCCACACGCTGCACTCAAAAGGAACAAGATAATATGCGAGGCACCACGTGGTAAAAACCCACGATGTTCAGGGGCGCCCGGGTGGCTCTGTCGGTTAAGCATCCGGCTTCAGCTCAAGTCATGGTCTTGTGGTTCACGATTTCGAGCCCCACGTTGGGCTGTGCGCTGACAGCTCGGAGCCTGGAGCCTGCTTTGGATTCTGTGTCTCCCTCTCTCTCAACCCCCTCCACCGCACATGCTCTGTCTCTCTCTCTCTCTCTCAAAAATAAATAAACATTAAAAAAAATTTTTTTTTTTAAAACCCTCGATGTTCAGAGCCCAGTGCCTTTCGGGGCATTCAGGCATCCCGGGATGGTGAATCTCGACCTGCTACAGTGTTTTGAAACTCAGTTCTGAATTACTTGACTCTTTCCTTGAGTCTCATCTGTCTGTCCTACCTGTCACTGCCCAGCCGCCGTCTGTCTACTCTTGGAGCCGCCTCGCCCACCGCACAAGCCTGAGAAGGGAAGCCAGTTCAGCTTCCTTTTAGGTTGCTTTTTTTCTGGGAAGCCCTCTCAGGTTGGCCACATGCACAGCCCCCTTTGGAAAGGCCGTGGACTTTCCATCGCTCTCCATCGTGTGACCTCCCAGCAGAGCCACGGCTCTGAGAAAGGCTGGGTGCGTGAGCCAGAGGCAACCAATCCGGAGAACCCGTGACGGGCTTTGCTCCAATAACGCTGACAGGGATCCGAAGCATCAATCGAATCTTTGAAGGGTTTGAAGGAGAGCTTCGCCAAAACTTAGCCGTTCATAAGCAAGGCAGAAGATGCCCATGGAGAAAGCTGTACACAGGAGCCCTGTGAGGGGGTCAGCACGCAAAGCACCGGAATCAGGGGGATCTCCGTCCCCACGGCGGCTGCGGACAGCCAGCACAGCAGGCCCCGGACGTTCGTCAAGGTCACGTCCCAGCTGCGAGGCCGGTTTTGTCTTCCCTATTCCCCGGACCTTTGCAGAAAAATCAAGTTTCTAACCTTGTCTAAGACACAGAGTTTGTCTGTTTCCTGCAGCATTCCGGTCATGACCTCGGTTCTCTAGAAACCAGTTCTCACCGCCCCTGCTGTGTCACATCCACGGAGGCTCCCAGAGCCAAACACAGCCCACCTGCCTCTCCTGCCAGGCTGTCCCCCTCGGGAGCGCTCACAGCCTCTTCAACAGGAGCTGGGGTGCTTGATCCCCCCCAGGAACCACTTACCCTCGGCCGCCCCCGCGTCACAAACAGTATTGAGATGAGATTGGAAGATCTTTACAGTACAGTTTACCTCCAAAGAGCTGTAACACCTGGGGACCCTGCTTGGTTCGAAGCCGCCTGCCCACACGTGGGAAAGCAGAAGATCCTCAAGAAGGCTGTGCACCTTCACCCTCTTTGATGTGCAGAATTTCCTCGCCAGTCGACTATTCCCAGCTGCAAACTTGGTACGGCTAGACTGGGGTCAGGAGAACCTTGTTCTAGAACCTGCGTTGGCCTCGGTAAACCTCAGACGTCTCAAGTGTGAATTGAAGTGTAACTTTGCTTCTGTAGACCCCTTACAGGGTAGCACTAATAGCCAAACTAGAACTCACGTTATTTGTTGCACATAATGGATGGGGCCCGGGTGGCTGAGTCAGGTGAGCGTTTGACTTTGGCTCAGGTCGTGATCTCACAGTTTGTGAGTTCAAGCCCCACGTCAGGCTCTGTGCTGACAGCTCAGAGCCTGGAGCCTGCTTTGGATTCCTTGTCTCCCTCTCTCTATGCCCCTCCCCTGCTTGGGTGTGCTTGCTCTCTCTCTCTCTCTCTGTCTCTCTCTCTCAAAAGTAAATAGACTTTTTAAAAAATGTTTTAAAAAATGGCATCATTTTCAAAATCTTCCCTGAAGCTGATGGTGGCTTTCTTGAGCCCATGCTGTAAGCTGTTAACGTGATTTTCATAGGTAGATATATATGTTTCAGAAGTTATACTAAAACCACTGTTTTTAGTATACTAAACCATTATACTAAAACCACCTGTTTTTTAAGCTTCACGGTCTGCACTTAAGGGGTGACAACATAATTTACATTAGTGGGAGGCCTGCTCTTTCATTTGGGAAAATATTTTAATGGTCTTTGGTTACATAAAGATCTAAGTAACTGAGCCAGTTGTAGAAGGAAGTTGAAGGAAAAGGAGAGAGAGAAAGAGACCACCCCGTGATGTGCGATCGTTTTACAGATTACTCTGTCCTGAGGGGCAGAAGTGGGGAGACACATCACTGCAGAGATTTTATTCTGGTCTTAAGTGATTTTGCTTTCGTCCCCTGATAGCTCTAAAGGAGGGGACACAAGGACCTGGAACTCGGGAAGGAGCAAAACTAAGGGTGGGAGCTCTATTCTGGGGAGCAAGAAACCCAAGCAAGGGGCCAGTTGGTGCAGGATGCGAGGGTAGGTCTGCGTTCATGCTTGAGATAGGGCAGTGAGAAGGGGCACCTTTCCTTCCTGCCTGGCACACCTGAGCCCCTGGGACGAACCAAAAGCACTGAGGTGTGGCATTCTGGGAGGTGACCGGGGTAAGCAAACGGGAACAAAGCCTCGAGCTTCTGCAGAGAACAAGATGTGACAAGATGGGTCTGAGGCCGGTGGAAACCAGACTCTCAAAACTTGGGTTGTTTTCAGAAAATCAAGAGAAGGGCGCCCATAAAAGCATGGAATTTCTGCAGCCATGCACAGCCCAAATGTCTCACTGAAGGTGACTGCACCAGAGACGTTTTGGACATCCAGGACACCTGGAGTTACTTTGCACATCCCCAGAGGCAGAAGTCCTATCGTGCAGATGAGGCAACACGACGTAATGAAGAATAAAAGTTGGCTTTGAGCCTGCGTGGTGTTGGGTAAGTTGCTTCGATGCTGGGATTCAACATCCTCAACCAGAAGCTCTTGTGAGGTTGCCATGAAGACAGAGAGTGTCTGTAAAGTGCTCAACCATATTTCATAAATGGTAGCCACTGTTGGGCACACGCACAGACACGCGTGCCTCACGCCAGCTTGACCAACAGCCAAAATCGAGTTTATTTTGAGACACGATTATGATTGAAACACAGACCTCGGGGGGGCAGTGGGGGGGCGGGCAATGACTTCCACACCTATATGTGTGAGGGCCTTAGACACCATAAGCGTTCAATAGTGACCAGCCAAGCTCTTTCCACACTACCTAGCAATGTATTTCTGGGTTAATAGGAGGTGATGCTTCCAACCTATAAATCCCATTAAGTTTGAATCCCGGTTACTTCAAGATAATGCATAAGAAATGAGGTTGTCATGGCAATTTAGATCTGAGACTCACACCCGATCACAGACCCTCGCTCTGAGGCTCAAGAGACAGTACGTTTTCCATGCTTCATTTTTCATACTGGAACTCTCTTCAGCTTCGTGCATCCACAGACTCAATTGTTGGAGCCTCTGTAGGGTAGAGTTTGTCTTTTTAGATTGGACAAATAGTGTTCTGAGGTGGTAATTAGAAACCTAATACATATATTTTTTACATTGGGAAATTTCACATTGAAAAATCCCACATATCTAAAGCTTTTAGTAATGACTAGTTTTAATCTAATAAATAGTTTGAGGTAAACATAGGGATAATTTTCAAGTGTATTTCCCTTGATAACTGTGTGATATCAACTCTGTACTGTTCTAAATGAAACCCTTCCATTAGCTACTCTAAGGCTATATTTTCAACATCCAGCAAAGAAAACATACCTCTTACCCTTGAGGACTCTCTCACCGAACTTAGCTCAGAGACATTTTTCAGGTTTCTCTCTGTGACATGATTACTTAAACGATTGTAAAGAGTCCCAAACTATTTGAATTGTGACTTCCACACAAACAGGAAGATCGCTTTATCAGAAGACCCTTCACAGAGGTGAGAGGCTCTACATCGTTTACCCTGATGGCCCGGAACGTGATAGAAAAGAATTATGTGCTTCCGTATGCCTTTCTGGCTATCGCCAGAACCCTTTTGGACTGTTTCGCTTCTTTTCCTACATTTATTGTTTTCAGAGAGCGCAGGTTTTTAAATGCAGGAAGAGAGCTCCCAGCTTTTACCAGACCAGCAGACTTTACGGACATGGGGCCTAGCCCCCTAATTCTCGTTGGTTCTGACACTTTCTTGATCTTTCTGCTTTCAAGCACCATTTACCACTTTAGCTAAGAAAATGCTTCTTCGTGAAGAATATATTATTAATATTTCCAAGGGTACAAAATGACCTTCAGTCCTATTGTAATGTTCTCACGTATATTGTCTAGGAAATCCACTTAAAATCACTAGGCTCTCTATCAGCCTCTTTATATAGAGATCAAACCCAGCCGAGAAAGAAAACCATTAAAAATGTTATCACACAATCATAAGCATAATTTAGGAAGTGTTATTAAAAAGAACAATTAACTTAATATTCAAAATAATAATATGGGAAAATTATTTCCATTAGCGCTGAAGACAGTGGGTTTCCAGAATGTTCTGAGTAGTCCCCAATTCACAGAGCCCATAAATGGCACACTCAAGGCTGAATATTCTTTGCGTTAATTTATTCATCAAACTTTACTGAGAAGCTAATATATTCCAGAAATGCCAGCCTCTTTGCTAAGGGATGAGATTCACCGGCCCACCCTGGAAGATCATAATGTCACAGGCAGACAGACACATCAGCCAATAAAGTGCCATATTATGTGATCAGTGTTACAAAAACAGAGCATTCAGTCTCTCCGGGAGGCCAGGGAAAGCTTCCAGGAGGGCAGACTTTCTGTCAGCTCTGGGTTTCAAAGGATAGCAATGCCTCGGGACTAGTAGGAGAAACCTTTAAAAACCGGGAGCAGTCAGAGCCCTGGGATCCGGAAGCAGCCTTCAGTGCTTGGGGAGGACAACGGGTTGGGACCACGGGAACACAAAGTGCCAGTGTCTGAGTGGCAGGAGCTGAAGCTGGGAATGGAAGGTGTGGAGAACGTGCCAGGGTTTTTGGTGTTTCTGTATTATCTTTATCTGTGGTTTCCTTCTTCCGAGGACTTCCCGAATGTCTGTTCACATTCGGTAAATTAAGATGGCTTTGTCTCATTTTTCCTTTTAAATTGACAATTCTGGGTGCCTGGGGGGGCCTCAGTCGGTTAAGCGTCCGACTTCAGCTCAGGTCATGATCTCACGATTCGTGGGTTCGAGCCCCGCGTCAGGCTCTGTGCTGACAGCTCGGAGCCCGGAGCCTGCTTCCGATTCTGTGTCTCCCTCTCTCTGCCCCTCCCCCACTCATACTCTGTCTCTCTCTCTCTCTCTCTCAAAAATAAATACACAGTAAAAACTAAATAATAAATAAATAAATAAACAATTCTGATACCCAGCAGACTTTACACATGTACTCACTGCAAATTAAAAAGTCTCATATTTCCGGGACACCTGGGTGGCTCAGTCAGTTAAGCATCCAACTTCAGCTCAGGTCATGATCTCACAGTTTGTGGGTTCGAGCCCCGTGTCAGGCTCTGTGCTAACAGCTCAGAGCCTGGAGCCTGCTTCAGATTCTGTATCTCCCCCTCTCTCTGCCCCTTCCTTACTCATGCTCTGTCTCTCTCTCTCTCTCTCTCAAAAATTAAAAAAATTTTTTTAAATGTTTTAAATAATTAAAAAAATAAAAAGTCTTGTATTTCCAACAAACATAGAAAACCTAACTTCTTCAAAGGGATGGTTTTTTTCAAGTCACCCTCCAAGACGTTTGGGGAGTAGTCGTTAGAACATGTCATACGAATTTGGGACATAGTCATCAGGAGTATCTTCCTTTGACAAACCTTCACCCTTGGAGGGGGAGTTTCCTTTCCCGTGTGGCCAAAGCCCAATCAGGATAAAGAAAAATGAATGAAGAAGGTGACTGAGCTCAAAATTACACGCGGAGGCCAGCGAGGTGCCCCTCTAAAGCATCAAGCCCAGTGTTCTTTGGAGGTGTCTAAAAATGGCCTTTTCAGGGCATCTGGGTGGCTCAGTCGGTTAAGTGCCCAACTCTTACTTTCGGCTCAGGTCATGATCGTGAGTTCAAGCCCCACATCAGCCTTCTCTCTCTGCCCCTCCTCATCTCTCTCTCTCTCTCTCTCTCTCTCTCTCAAAATAAATAAAGACTTAAAAAAATAAAAATAAAAATGGCTCTTTGGAAGCCAACAGAAGCAGCACCAATGGCGTGACAAGTCGCTGGAATGAGGGTTTGAAGAGTAATTAATGGCATGTGCTTCAAAAAATACTAACACCTCACTACTTGGCCTTCGCAACCAACATCACCAGCTCTTCGCCCCCCCCACTAAAGCCAATATTTTACAAATAGTTTTATCGAAAATATAGGCAACACAACTCTAGAGGAGAAAGATGTGGGGCGCCTGGGTGGCTCAATCAGTTAAGCATCTGACTACGGCTCAGCTCATGATCTCGAGGTCCATGAGTTCGAGCCCCGCGTCGGGCTCTGTGCTGACAGCTCAGAGCCTAGAGCCTGCTTCGGATTCTGTGTCTCCCTCTCTCTCTGCCCCTCCCCCATTCATGCTCTGTCTCTCTCTGTCTCAAAAATAAACATTAAAGGAAAAAAAAGTTAAAAAAATGAAAGATGTGAGGAAAGAGAGAATTACCTCAAGTGTTCCAATTTTCTGCCTGAACCCACTTCATGAGAGCATGTTTCTTTTCTCTTGTTTACTGTAGGAAGAGGTTCAACTGGCTTATTTCACCCAGATTTTCTCTGTCCCTACACTCATGTCAGAGTGGTCTTCTGAGGTATAGAAAAGCACCCCCCTCTTGAATGAACTACAGACTGTCTAGAACACCCTTTTCACAGTGTCCCGTGCAGCCCAAATACCTTGTATATTAATATCCCAGATCATATGCCCCTTTGCAGTACCTTCCCTGGCTCTCCTTCTGTTGGAATTACTAGCTCCTTCCTCACTGCCTCTACAGAGCGGTTCTCTCTATTTAATAGGATTTTCCAAACAGCCTTGTACTTAAATTGTTGTCATGTCTGGCTTTTCCTCCAGTACAGAAGCTCCTTGTGTTCAAGTAGCACAGCGTGTCTTATCTCTGGGCTCTAGCTTGAACAGTGCGTAACAATAATGAAAGATGATTGAATTACATTAAACATGTAACGTTGAACTGTTTGAACTCAGATTCGACCTGTGTGAATTGGTACCCAACACAGTCGTCAGAGAAACAATATATATATGAAGTAATACAGGTGGGAAAATGCTAAGCGTTCCCTGATTCAAAGGAACTAATGGGTCATCATTGGATTTATTTTCTCCCTTTTTTGGTGCATAGTATTTTTTTGATAAAGTGATTATTCTCTAAGCATCTTTCCTCCTCTTTCATACATCAGTTTCATAAAAACAGCCTGGCCATATTAAATGTTTTCATGCTAATATTTTTATTAAATAATCTCTGCAAACTTATTGTACTCTAAATGTGTGGAAGACCATTGGGCTGAACCACAGAATTGGCAATTTTTACAGACTATTCCCTCACTTTTCAAATGAGAGAACTTAATTTTATATGCTTTTAAAAAATCATTCTCCTTTAATATTTGTATCTTTACTTCTTTCTCATGCACATTGATAGCTGTCATCCTTTTTTATTTTATTTATTTATTTATTTATTTATTTAATTATTTATTTCTTGTTTGAGAGAGAGAGCATGTGCAGAAGCAGGGGAAAGGGATAGAGGGACAGAGAGAGAGAGAGAGAGAATCTTAAGCATCCTCCATCTGTAACATAGAGCTTGATGTAGGACTTGATCCCACAACCCTGGGATCATGACCTGAGCTGAAATCAAGAGTCAGATGCTCAACTGACTGAGCCACACAGGTGCCCCCCTTTTTCTTATTTTAGAGAGATCATTATTTTTTAAAGACTATTTTTAGAGCAGTTTTAGGTTTACAACAATGTTGACAGGAAGGTATAGATATGCCCTAAGAACCGCCCCCCATCCCTACACATGCACAACCTCTCCCTCACCGTCAACATCACTCACCAGAATGGAACATTCTTTACTGACGGAGAACCCCCACTGTGACATCATAATCACCCAAAGTCTATTGTCTACCTTAGGGCTCACTCTTGGTGTTGTACATTTTGAAGACCTGGACAAACATATAAGGACATGTATCCACCATTATAATGTCATAGAGTAT
The DNA here is from genome assembly GCF_014898765.1 of Herpailurus yagouaroundi. Taxonomy (NCBI): domain Eukaryota; kingdom Metazoa; phylum Chordata; class Mammalia; order Carnivora; family Felidae; genus Herpailurus; species Herpailurus yagouaroundi. The sequence goes on from NW_024412419.1 coordinate 4,718,413, forward strand.
GTTCACACCCCAAAAAATCTTCTGTCCTCAGCCTATTTATCTCTCCAAATGCCCTTCAACAATCCCTGACCCTTTGACTCTCTCCATTTTCTTTGCCTCTCCCAGGCAGTTATACAGCTGGAATCATACAGTGTAGACAGCCCTTTCAGGGTGGGTTCTTTCACTTAGTGACATGCATTTAAGGATACTCCATGTCTTTTCAGAGCTTGATAGCTCATTTCTTTTTACTGGTAAATAATATTCCGTTGTCTGGATGGACCCCAGTTGATTCCTCTTTTCACCTACTGATGGACATCTTGGTTCCTCCCAAGTTTGGGCCATTGTGAATACAGCTGCGATAAACGTTGGTGTGCTGGTTTTTGTGTGGACCTGAGTTTTCAGCTCCTGGGGGTAAGTGCCAAAGAGCATGACTGCTGGATCATAAGGCAAGGGTATGTGTACTTTTATAAGAAACCACCAAAACTCTCTTCCCGCGCAGCTGTGCCTTCTGCAATCCCGCCAGTGTGTGACGATTCCCGTTACCCCACGTCCTCACCAGCATTTGGTGTTGCCAGTGTTCGAGCCTTGGCCATCCTGGTAGGGGGTCAGTGGCATCTCACACCCTGGCTGATCTTTTGTCCTCGGAATGTAAACGTCACAAATGCTTCTCATTTTTTCTTCCCCCTTTAGGTGGGACATGATGGCCAGTGGGGGCTGGAGTTGGCTATTTCCCTTCCCCAGGTCAGGTGGGCCCTGCAGATTAAGCTGCGGTTGGCCAGCTTCCCCCGAAGGCTGGACGTTTTGGGGAAGAACGGAGGGCTCTAGCGTATTCACAAGAGCACCTCCTCCCCTTTCTCTGCCGGAAGACGGAGACATTTTTCTCCAGTATTTAGTGTGGGAATCTGGTCAAGCTCCTAGAGGTTAAGTCTCACACTATTGTGCCCCCACCCCACACTCAACCGGGTCCCCCTGGAGTCTTTTAGCTCTCAGAGTTGTCCACACTGAGCCTCCACAAGCTTGTCTATCACAGGTCAAGTTTTCCTCCCTTGCACTGGTTCCCACCACGGCTTCTGCTCCTGGGCGTCTATGCCGTTAAGCCAGGACTCCCTGCACTTGTCTCTGTCTCCAGTGTTGGAAACAGTAGTTCACCCCGTGTGCTCCCGTCTCTTATGAACCAAGAGTTGTGGATTTTTCAGCCCGTTCAACTTTTTACTTACTGTTGGGCCAAAGTAGCAACTTCCTACCTTCTTATACATGGAACCGGCAACGGGAAGTTTCTAAACGTTATTTTTAATAAATGTTTTAAATGCAGGTACTACAATGATCTATTTTTCTTAACGGTGGCACATTTGGGGCATTTAGTTGTTTGGGTTTTTTTTTCATCTTTCCACATTAGTAATGTAGATTTTAAAAGGCTGAACCACCTTAGGGTCAACTTCAGCTGATGTTCACGGACCAAAGCTCTCAGTCCATTGACCAAAGTCTCAAACGATACTACGGATTGTTAGGGAGGGTTTCATTTAAGAGTACAGCAGCAGATTTCTATAGGACGTTGCAGAGCACGACTTCCTAAATAACGTCTCTAGAATGTTCTCCGTTCAAAATCTGCCCTCACAGAGCTGCTGCAACTCCACGTGCTTTCCCCAACATACTTCGCCACCTTGTCTCCCTCGTCTTTCCCTTCTGAAGGAAGGAGCTCCTGAAACTGACTGTTTTGTCAAGATGGGCTGCCCCACTAGAATGCTGGTAACCCTTCCATTATAGTAAGCAAATAACATTTCCATTGAAGTCTTTGTGCCTAAAGCTTTACCTACATCTCAGATTTATCCATAAAGGGAATTTCCAGAAGTAAGCTTGCTTGGTCCAAAGTTATGAATGTAGTTAAAACTTTGAATAGTTGCTGTTATTCGTTCCATTGCGTCCCCATACGCTGATATGTTAAAGCCCCAACCCCCAATGTAAAGCGAGGTCATTAGGGTGGGTCCTAATGTAATCTGACTAGCGTCCTTATAAGAAGAGATTAGGACAAGGGCACCTGGGTGGCTTGGTCGGTTAAGCAGCCGACTTTGGCTCTGGTCATGATCTAGTGGTTCATGGGTTCGAGCCGTGCTGACAGCTCGGAGCCTGGAGCCTGCTTCGGATTCTGTGTCTCCCTCTGTCTCTCTGCCTCTCTCCTGCTTGTGCTCTCTCTCTCTCAAGAATAAATAAATATTAAAAAAAAATTTTTTTTATAAGTGATTAGGACAAACACCCACAGAGGGGGGACCATGTGAGGACACAGCAAAAAGGCAACCATTTGCAAACCAAGGAGAGACACATGAGCAGACCCCTAGTTCTTAGACTCCCGTCTCCAGGACTGTGAAGAAACCCATTTTCATTGTTTCAAGCACCAAGCCTGTGGTATTTTATGATGGCAGCCGTAGCAATGTAATACATCTTGTTAAAAGCTTTAGACCAACCTATGCCCCCACCAGCAGAACTGGGGAACAGCACTCAGCTCTCAGGAAAAGAGTCTGTGCTAGGATCATCCCAAAGCAAGTGACCTGTCACCAGGGCAGCAGGACAAGGCACGGCACAGCCACAGGCCCGCAGGGCGGCCACACGGGCTCCCCGCAGGGCCCTTTCCCAGGGTGTGGACGGGCACCATTGCAGGCTCCGTAGGCTCAGCAGCCGGGGCCATGGCAAGGACACCTTCCAGAAGGGCTGGACGCTGCTCCAAGAGGGGCCTCTCCGGAAAGGGTACAGTGGGCGTCAGACAAGAGAGAGTAACCTTAGCAACCCAAGCTGATTTATGGCCTGGTGTGGCCTTGTATACGGCTGCTTCCACCCCAGATAATTCACGGCTGCACGTGCCCCCATCACCCTGCTCTTGGCCAGGCTGCCACAAGGTCATCCGACAAAGCAGAGGGGAAATCCTTTCTGGCTTGTGTGAGGGGCTGCTGGGGGACAGCTTCTGAAGGTGCCGCGTGGCCCTGTAAGACAGCCCACATTTTCCTTTTAGTGGCAGTGTCCTTAACTCTCTTTGAGACGTTACAGCAGGGCTGACCATCTCCTGGCTGGGAAATCACAAGGACCCATTCCCTCTCCTCTGGGGGCTTCCTGACGTGTCCCCGCCTCTGCCCCTGCTCCCTGACCACTTGATCCTCCCCAGCTGCTCTCCACACGGGCCTGTCATGGCATCCCTGCCCCTGACCCCCATCCTTTACAGCAAGGCCATTTTTTTTTTAATTTTTTAAAATGTTTATTTTTGAGAGAGAGACAGAGACAGAGACAGAGAGACAGAGTGCCAGCAGGGGAGGGGCAGAGAAAGAGGGAGACACAGAATCCGAAGCAGGCTCCAGGCTCTGAGCTGTCAGCACAGAGCCCGACGTGGGGCTGGAACCCACGAACTGTGAGATTGTGACTTGAGCTGAAGTCAGTCGCTTAACTGACTGAGCCACCCAGGCGCCCCGTGGCTTTTGGTTTTTTTAATGTTTATTTATTTATTTTGAGAGAGAGAAAGAGAGAGCACGAGCAGTGCAGGGGTAGAGAGGAGGAGAGAAGGAATGCCAGGCAGACTCCTCACTGCCAGTGCAGAGCCCAGCACAGGGCTCGATCCCACCAACCCTGGTATCATGACCTGAGCCGGAATCAAGAGTCAGACACTTAACTGACTGAGCCCCCCAGGCACCCCACAATAAGGTTGTTAAAATTTGGTGTCCCCATTATTAAAAAATATGTTCGGGGCATGTATACCCAATACATGCATGCATATATCTTTTATAAATTAGACCTTTACTATGTTATATATATATATAACCTATCCTATAAAAGTCATAGAAACAAACCAAAAAAATTAAAGGAAAAGGCTGAAAACCAAATCCTTTCCCCTGAGTGAAAGACTGCCTCTTGCCATTGTTCACAAGGCCATGCTTCTTCACCATCTCTACCTGTGTAGACATTGTCCCCTCTGTCTCAATGGTCCACTGGTCCAAGCTTCTGCTCTCTGAGCATCCAGATTAATTATGAGCAGTGAAGACCGTGTAGCCAGGCAGCATGAGAACATTCCAGAGCTCAAGGAAAGAGTATACACTGTTTTCTTAATGTGTATTTATTTTTGAGAGAGAGAGCGGGGAGGGGCAGAGAGAGGAGACAAAGAACTCGAAGCAGGAGGCTCCAGGCTCCGAGCTGTCAGCACAGAGCCCAATGTGGGGCTCGAACCCACAAGCCACGAGATCATGGCATGAGTCAGAGTTGGACGCTTAGCCATCTGAGCCACCCAGGCGCCCCAGTACTAACTACACCATTCTTTAAAGTTGCTTAAAGACTTGTTTCAATCACAAATTAAGGACTTAGAAATGGAAACGTAAAATGGTAAGAATCCCTAGGAGCCCTGAAAACAAATTTAAACCTGAGAGTCTAGGATCTGGTGATAAAAGTAACTGCAGATGTCCAGAATTTATTCTTATGAAATATATGCGAACAGTGATTCCTAGTTATTAACCTGAGTTCAGAACACCAGCCTATTAGGCGAGCTTACAAATGGAAGGAGGAAGCCAGGGTTGTCCAGTTCCTATCTCATCACTAGGGAATTCCAGAGAGAACTTCATTTTGAACTCTACTAATAACAAGAATACAACTTTAAAATCTTTTCGAGAAAGTTAAATATAGCTACAAGTAGCATATCAATTGATAGGTAGATCTTCTCTATTAGAAAATAAGGGGAAGCCATCGAAACGTAGTTTATTAAGCAAAGATAGAATAAAAGAATACGAACGCATAAATGTCAGCATAAAATAAGGTGACAGGAGTAAAAACCTATTATAATAGGTCATTTAAATGTTTTTAAATTTTGCACGATGCTGGGAAAATATTTATTGGAAATATCAAGTTTAAAAAACACAATACAGGGGGCTCCTGGGTGGCTCGGTCAGTTGAGTGTCTGACTTCGGCTCAGGTCATGATCTCACGGCGCGTGGGTTCAAGCCCCGCATCGGGCCCTGTGCTGATGGCTCAGAGCCTGCAGCCTGCTTCGGGTTCTGTGTCTCCCTCTCTCTCTTCTCCTCCCCACTCATGCTTTGTATCTCTCTCTGTCTTTCTCAAAAATAAACAAACATCCAAAAAATTTTAAAAACACAATCACAATAAATCAACCCCAAAACACGTATATACCTATGCACACTTCATGCATGGGTATGTATAATGTAAGTGTGTGCATGCATGCAGGTGTGTGCGTACACACAAGAGCATCTACAACGATATATTACAGTCATACATATGCATACGCGCATATCTACGTGTATGTATTTATATACACATATACATTTTTTAAATCCAAAATCGTACCGTAATATCAGTACAAATAAAGCCATGTTAACAATAATTAGCCAAAGTGTGTGTCGTTGCCCTGCCCCCCACGCCCCGTCTCCCCCTCCCAGGCACTCGTAAGATAGCTGTTTTCTGCAGTCCTTCCCTAAGGGCGTTCAGATTTTACAGAGTCATATAGAGGCGCGCAAAACAAAACAAGAAAACAAAAATTCTGTTGCCAATAGTTACTGATGGGAAAATCAAACTTTCAGAATCAAGAGACTTTTGTGCCCAATATTTTATTTTACTTTTTTTTCATGTTTATTTTATTTTTAAGAGAGACAGAGATACATGAGGCTGGGAGCGGCAGAGAGAGAGGGAGACACAGAATCCGAAGCGGGCTCCGGGCTCCGCGCTGTCAGCACAGAGCCCGACGCGGGGCTCGAACCCAAGACTGTGAGATCGTGACCCGAGCTGAAGTCAGGCGCTGAACCGACTGAGCCACCCAGGCGCCCCTGTGCCCAATATTTGAAAAGATAAAGATGAAGCTTACCAAAAAACTTGTAGTAGCTTAGTCTTTGAACAAACACTACCCTTTCACCTCATATTTCCTTTATTTCTCCTGTTTTTTAAACGCTTATTTTATTTTTGAGAGACAGAGACAGAGAGAGAGAGGAGCGAGAGAGAGCACAAGCAGGGAAGGGGAAGAGAGAGAGGGAGACAGAGGGTCCGAAGCAGGCTCCACACTGACAGCAGCGAGCCCAGTGCGGGGCTCGAACTCACGGGCTGTGAGATCACGACCTGAGCCCAAGTCAGACGCTCAACGGACTGAGCCAACCAGGCGCCCTCCCTTCTTTCTTCTGAACAAATATTACGAGTTCCCTTGTGTTCACATGTACGTTTAATCTATTTTTACATCTGTATCATCAGTTTCTCTTTTCCAAGTGCCCTTGTGGACCTTGTGGATTTCCTTCCTCGCGAACCCTAAAGCAATGACTGCAAAGGGTGGGAGGCACACGCCTGTGCAGGCTTCACACCTAGAGGGGGTCTGCGGGCTCAGAAAGCAGCCCTGGCTTCCCCAGCTTCTGGCTGGTGGCACTTTCCGCGTGTTTCTTGCGGCAGGCTTTTGAGAGCACGGCCCACAGTTCTAACCCAACGTGCCTGGCCACAGTCTTTGCGTGCGTTGCCCCACACTGGCTGCCATGCCTTGAGTTGATGCGTGGGGCTCCCCAAGCCCCTGGAAGGAGACATGGTCTCTGCACAGTTGCTTTCAGGGGTGCCCATGACCCACATCCCGCGAGAAGGTGGCATCTCCCGCGGCTCCAAGCAGGCTGTCCCACAAGCTCACGATGGACCCCGGAGAAGCGCCACTCCCACGTGGGGGCGAGTGCCACGTGCTTCCCCACGAGTCAGGAACCTCTTGGTGTCCCGCAAAGACACGCTCCTCCGATGACCCGGGAACGGTTTATTCCAAGTTGAAGGCGGCCCGACGGAGCCAGAAAGGGAACTCTGGGAGGAGACACAAGCCACGGCTTCTCGAGACGGCTCCAACACTCGCCTCTCTGGGGTTTTGGCAAATAATTTAACGACCGTTAGGGCTTCGCTCTCGTAATCTGAGAAGAGGCCATCAGGGGCTGGGTCCTGCGTCTTAAGACTGTTAGGGGAGTCCAGAGAGGAAATGAATACAGATGCACTTCTCTGTGACTGAGACCCACAGGGCCGGCCAAGGGACTTGCTGCTGGGCCACTCCCACTGTTGCCCTTTACGCGTCCGTGGGAAACATTTGCAGGCTATTCCGCAGTGGCCCGGACAGGGCGTCTCGAAGGTATCCAGGGAATCTGCGACCACTGCCGACTGCACTGGAGATCTGGGACACGTGTCTTGATTGGTAAGTTCTCCACATTCCGCCTACGTTAGTGATTTCTACCCTGAACGGTTTCTAAACTAAAGGTCACAGATACTTTTTCACTCAGCTCTTCCATCCTGGCCCTGATCTAGTTCTAGGCACAGCCTGGCCTTCAGCTCAGCGCCTCCTGATTCTGGGAAAGATGTCTTTTCCTCAGTGCAAACCCAACTCAAATAATAAATGACACCAGAGCACAGACAGCGGCAAAACACTGATTAATGGAATTAGACATCACTTTCCACCCCAGCACTTGGAGGCTAGTGGCAATATGCATAATGACGTGCCACATGCTCCAAGTATCATCAGCACGGCCCGGAAAGATTATTTATTGCCTCCGGGAGGAATTCATCAGCGGGAAGGGCCGGCCTCCTATTGGTGAGCCAGCTTCCCCACTCCCTAGGAAATGATCCTGTGGGGGCTGAGTGGAAAGATGCGTCTTCCCCTTGCTGGCCGGCTTCTCATCTGTTGCCACACATCTCTCATTTGGCTGAGCATTCACGCAGTAACACAAACGTAATCTAACTCCCTGGCTCTGGTCATGTGCGTGATCTTGCTAGGGACTTTCCCCAAACACGCAGCCCGAGAGAGCAATGCAGTGAAATACAAGTATTGGCAAGGTCACGGGTGTAGGTCCCGGGGTCAGGAGAGCTGCGGGAGAGCCCCGTGCTGACGCCCACACGTTTGGTGGCCTAGGAGGCTGTGTCTCAGTGTCCTCATCTGCACAAACAGCAATGAGCTCCTCGGGTTATCCTGAGTATCACTGATTAATACCGAGTGTTCCTGATGATGGTGGGTGTCAGGGACGCGGCCCGGAGTCTGGCCGTGGGTGGAGCTCAAATCCCCGTGTTTGCTCCTGGATGCTCAGGAAACCGATCCTTCTAGTTCACAGAATTGTGTGAAAGTCAAGGCAAATATTTCCGGCAAGAAATGCTACTTCGCTTTGCAACCTCCCTCATCATAAAAGAAGATGTGTCCAGGCGGAAGACTTAGGCTTTAAAAAGTTTACTTCGGGGGCGCCTGGGTGGCTCATTCACTTAAGCATCTGACTTCATCTCCTGTCATGATCGTGATCTCACGGTTCATGAGTTCGAGACCCGCATCAGGCTCCCAGTGCATGGCCCGCTTTGGGTCTCTGTCCCCCTCTCTCTCTGCCTCTGTCTCTCTCTCAAAAATGAATAAACATTTTGTCAAAAGTTTTTATAACAGGTTCTGGAAACTCCGAAATATCTGGAATGCGGCCTGGCCGGTGGGGAGCTCATAGTACACCAGAGCACAGAAGGGCATCAACAAATAATTCCTGTATAAAACGACAAATGTTAACATGAATAAATAAACACGGTGCTACAGAAACTCAGACGAGGGACTGTCTGCCCACCTGGCTTCAGGGAGGGCTTCTTTCTTGGAGGAGAGAACAGCTACTTTGAGTCTCAAAGGAAGAAACAGACTCCGAATACTAACACAGTCGGGGGGAGGTGGTGGGAATCCACACAAAGGGAACAACACACAAGATAGAGGGGCATGGATTTGTGTGTGTGTGTGTGTGCGCGCGTGTGTGTGCGTGTGCGGGAAGCCACAATTTAATATTCATTCAAGTATAAAGCTTGACGTAGGCCTACTGCGAGGGACAGGACCAAGCCTGAGACCTCATCCTGAGGGCAAGAGGAGGCCACTGCCTGATTCTAAGGCAATGTGCGTTTTAGAAAGGTTACCGGGGATGCAGCTTGAGGGGCTCGTTTCTGGGGCAAGAGGAAGAAAAGCCGGAAAACAGTGAACAATCTCTCAGATGGTCTGAGAAGAGCCGTGATCTGATCCAAGGTCATGGTGGACAGGAAAGGAGGAAGGGGCTTAGCGAAGGCCAGAGCGGAGTTTGCAAACTGGTTGAAGAGACGGCTGAGAGAGACGAGGCCGGTGGCCAGATGGCAGCCGGGCTGCAGAGCCTTGAACGCTGCGGTGCAGAAGAGAGAGAAGGGCTGGCGTGGGGGGAGCCCCGGGGGTGCGGGCGAGGGGCTCCCCTGGTATTGAAGGGTCTGCGGGACTCCCAGCCCACGCCGTTGGGAGCAGACCAGGCTTCGACCGGCTGCAGTCGCTTCGTGTCCGGTCAGCACGTTGCCAGCCGCGCGGCACGTTCCGGAGAAGCGCAGAGAAAAAGCAGCCCGAAGCACATTTTTGCAAAGCTCAAAGGGCCATATCAGCTGGTCTGCAAAACTGGGAAGCGTACGATGATACCTGTTGTAGAGGCAGTAAGAGCAACGCCACCGCGGCGGGCGCTCTGGATCCCGCTCCCCGATTAGCTCCTGGATTCCAAGGGACGTCGCCCACACCAAGTCCCAAGGGCCAATGCCGGGAGACAAGCTCAGGAAGTACTTAGGAAGTACAGACTCATGACTCTTCCTTTTCAGACCTACGATGACCTGGGGGAAACATGTAAAGTTAGTTTCTGGGGAGACAGGACTGAGCCTGGTGCTCGGCCCAGCTCTGTGCCAGTTGTGAAGACGTGCCCTCAGCAGCGCCTCCCAGGAGGTACAGGACGTGGGGCTCGGAAACCAATAAGGGACACACGCGGTAAAAAGGACTCAGCCTCCCAGGAGCTAGCACTGAGCCCCTGAGCACTTGCCCAGACCGGCTCTCTGCCTCTGTTTCTCTGCGAATCCACTCCCCTCTCTTGCCTAGATTCTGGGGTTCTTCAAACTCTCGGGCAATCCCAAAACAGGGACCACACTTCCCAATTCAGTAACACTAACGTGTCCTGCTTTCAACGCACACTTGTCATTTCAAAAGGTCTAGGGGGGGGAAGGGAGTCCGGCCATGTGAACTTTCTGCCATCTTGACCTAACCTCCTATGTAATTTGATGGCTCCTGGATTCTGATGTGTTGGCATGTCTGCGACGTCCCGGAGACAAGGCGTCAACACAGAGGGGGATCAACGGTGGTGATCGCCAAGGCACGCGGGTACTTTGAGGCCCGTCCACTGCGCCGCCCTCCAAAATTTCACTCCCTGCTGACTTTGCGGCGTTAAGGCTTTCGGAAGATGTCACATGAGCCTATTCGGGAAGCACGTAGGCACGACAGAAATAACGCAGACTGCTGAAAAGAAGACTGATCTGCGTGTTGGAACACCTGTGCTTATCTTCGTTTTCTCTTTTACTTCTCTTTGATTTTAGTCCTACGACTTTGCCAGGTCTGAAGATTTCAGAAGTTAGTTCAAGTGTGCAAATCGGTTACCCTTTCTTAATTGTCAATTTCTATACCTTTGCTTGTGTTGTTAGCAACTGATGGTGTCTCATCTCGTCCACTACACCAAAGATGTTTTCCTTTTTTTTTTTTATTTCTGAATGTAATTTATGGTCCAGTTAGCTAACATACAGCGTATGCAGTGTGCTCTTGGCTTCGGGAGTAGATTCCCATGATTCATTGCTTACATGCTCATCCCAACAAGTGCCCTCCTCAATGCCCATCACCCATTTTCTCCTCCCCCCGACCCTCCCTTCCCCCATCAACCCTCAGTTTGTTCTCTGTATTTAAGAGTCCCTTATGGTTTTCATCTTGGGGTAAGGATGGGAGTGGTTAATGCAGCTGCTAGTAACATCTGTCCTAATTACGATCTTGAGCAATAACACTTATATTTCCTCAAAATTAATATAATTAATAGGCTCCTGCATCCCCAGAAGGAGGTGAGCAGGCTTTCCCAATGAAGGCGCTTTCGTGACGATGCAGTAGCCACGGAGGCTGTTAACAGAACTTGCTAGATTTCAAAACTGCTGTTCGACGTCATGGCGTTGTTCTCATATGTGCAGAACCTTCAGGATTCCATGCAAAAGTTAACCACAGCTCAAAACCAGTCTTTGAAGCTGGAAAAGAAATGCCAACCTTCTCTTTTCAAGAGCTGATGAGAAAACAGAATAGGGGAAAGAAAGAAAGAGAAAGAAAGAAAGAAAGAAAGAAAGAGAGAGAGAGAAAGAAAGAAAAAA
>NW_024412419.1:4729561-4743995 GCF_014898765.1 Herpailurus yagouaroundi
AGAGAGAGAAAGAAAGAAAAAAGAAAGAAGAAAGAAAGAAAGAAAGAAAGAGAGAGAAAGAAAGAAAAAAGAAAGAAGAAAGAAAGAAAGAAAGAAAGAAAGAAAGAAAGAAAGAAAGAAGGAAAGCTTCGTGTACTTCTATAGATGCATCCTACAGGAAGATTCATCTGAGTTTCAAAGGGCAGCACTAACCATTAATTAACCATAAGGCTGGATGGTCTAGGCCGAAACAGTAGGAGAGGAAAAAAGAAAATGAATGTAGTCAAAATGCTCACCGTGTACGATGGCGAATAAGGAGTCACTCTGCGATCTGTAAAGTTACAAGTCACTAACATTCTCCACAGGTTGGATTGAGTCCCTGGGGGAAGGTGCTGGGCTCCCCACCCTTGACCCGCTTTGTGTCAGCCCCGGCAGGTCCTGCCCAAGTTTGCTCCACTGAAATTCACGTGTTCACCTGAAGTTGGCCTTATGTTTTCTAGTGTTTCTCCAAATTCCAGGCTTTAGACAATCCCCCGGCTTTGCTTTCACTCTGCTCAGATTGGCGCCTCATCCACTTTGACCCTCCTCCTAAATGTTACCACATGCCGAATGCTGTTTGTCTTTCTCTGATCTTGTTTGGGGAATAGGTTTCAGGGAATCCTGTGTGCAGTTGAAAAGCGGAAGAAGGCAGGAAGGCAGGCAGGCAGGAGGTAGGAGGGAAGGAAGGAAGGCAGGAGGGAGGGAGGCAAAGAGGGAGGGAGAGAGGGAGGGAGGGTTAGAAGGAAATGGGAAATCACGCAGGGCGGAGAAAATCTCAGCCAGACTTGCAGGAAGATGTGCGAGGAGGCAACCAGAAGCTTTGACCTGCCACATGCCAGGAACTAAGCTAGTTCCGTAGGAATCTGTACACAGCTACCTGGCTAGCTGTCTGGTCCCTTAATCCTGGGAGCCCTGCCTAGTTTGCAGATAAGGAAAATGAGGCTTGAAGAGATTAAGCGAACTTGCCTAAGGTCACACAGCTCGAAAATGAGGAGCCGAGGTTTGAGCTCATGGATATTTCTGGCTTCGAGGCCAATGACATTTCTAGAAGAATTTGGAGTCAATTGAGCAGACGTGGTCTGCAGTGTTTAGAAATGTCTCCATCCAGCACGTAGACCCTGACAGGAGAGCCTTCTGCACACCGGCAACTATGACTTCAGTTCCATGCTGCTTCGACTACAGTAGCTAATTAGATCAAGACAGAAATCCTGACACAAACCATAGTTCAGACCAGCTAATTAGATTAAGATCAATATAAAATCTTCTTCAGACAAAGGAGCAATTGGACATTTCTGGCAGATATATCTGCAGGTTGAGTCAATAAGATAAGGACAAAAAACACATGTTAAAGAGTGTTAGTGTGCCAGAACACTTTCTCCGCTCTCTCTACTGAAGTGAGCCATACGAGTTCCTCGGGAGATGGGAGCCAATTAAAATAGCAGGGAGGGGCTCCTGGGTGACTCAGTCGTTAAGCCTCCGACTTCGGCTCAGGTCGTGATCTCGAGGTTCATGGGTTCGAGCCCCGCGTCGGGTTCTGTGCTGACGGCTCGGAGCCTGGAACCCGCTTCAAGTTCTGTGTCTCCCTCTCTCTCTGCCCTTCACCCGCTCATGTTCTCTGTCTCTCTCTCTCAAAAATGAATAAACATTAAAAAAAGGAAATTTTTTTTTAATTTTTTTTTTCAACATTTATTTATTTTGGGGACAGAGACAGACAGAGCATGAACGGGGGAGGGGCAGAGAGAGAGGGAGACACAGAATCGGAAACAGGCTCCAGGCTCCGAGCCATCAGCCCGGAGCCCGACGCGGGGCTCGAACTCACGACCGCGAGATCGTGACCTGGCTGAAGTCGGACGCTTAACCGACTGCGCCACCCAGGCGCCCCTAAAAAAAGGAAATTTTTTAAATACGCAGGAAAAGCATTGGCTGCAACAGTTAGAAAGCAGGGGTCCTGTTATGCGACCTTTGGCCCCCAGATTTCTTACATCTAAATGGGGTTTAAGACAACCAAATGGTTCACAGATCTTTCCTCAAGACATAGAAGCTCGTGGTCAGTGTCACATACACCATATTCTTTAATCCCAGAACAGCTCTCTATAGTGGAGGCATTATCATTCTCTTGAAAAAAAAACAAAAACAAAAACAAAAAAAACTTTTTTTAATGCTTATTTCTTTTGGAGGGAGAGAAAGAAAGGGGGGGGGCGGAGACAGAGAGAGAGAGAGAGAGAGAGAGATGCAGAACCGGAAGCAGGCTCCAGGCTCCGAGCTGTCAGCACAGGGTCCGAGGCGGGGCTTGAACCCACGAGCCATGAGATCATGACCTGAGCAGAAATCGGACGCTTAACCAACTGAGTCACCCAGGCACCCCAATGGGGGTGTTATCACTCTTATGGGAGACCGGGGTTCAGGGCGTTACGTGAATCCGCCCAACGGTCCCCCGCTAAAACGAGAGACAGAGGGCAGACTGTTCTAACTCCCAGTGCTGCACTTTGGCCGACAGCGAGCACGTCCCGGTGTTTGTGACAGGGAGACAAATCGAGCGACCAGACACCGCGGCCAGCCCTACGCCCACGTTGATGCTCATTCACCCCTGGATCTTAACACTCCTGAGTCCCAGAGCCCTCGCCTGTAAGACCCCAGTTTCAGAGTAGTGGTTTGTAAACTTCAAGGATCATAATTTGTTCTGAAATTCTGCTATGGAATTGACCCCTGGGGTGAGAGATCGCATTCCCACAACACGTAACTTCACAGCGTTCACTGCCCTTCACGTGCCCTCTCCCTGGGCAGGTGCCCGCCGTGGAGCAGGGTTCCTCGAAGCCGGTTAGTTCCCAGGCCGCTCAGGTGATCTCACGCAGCATATCTCTCCTAAGGGGAGAGTTCTTCGATCTTATTTGACTCTTCACTCTTTTTTTTTTTTTTTTTCAACGTTTATTTATTTTTGGGACAGAGAGAGACAGAGCATGAACGGGGGAGGGGCAGAGAGAGAGGGAGACACAGAATCGGAAACAGGCTCCAGGCTCTGAGCCATCAGCCCAGAGCCCGACGCGGGGCTCGAACTCACGGACCGCGAGATCGTGACCTGGCTGAAGTCGGACGCTTAACCGACTGCGCCACCCAGGTGCCCCTTGACTCTTCACTCTTAAGAAAACTATCAAATAAAAAGAAGCAAGGCAAAAATGAAGTACTTAAATCATGTGCAAAAAAACAAAAACCAAAACCAAAACCGTATCATTGAGTTAAAGTCATAATTTTGTTCAGATTTTTTCCCCAATCTGTAACTCCGAACCTAGCCAAAGAAAATAGTCGATAAGGTATTGTGAACAGACTTACAAAACGGAGATGGGAACTGGGTAGATTTACAATATTGTAAAAGTTCCTTTTCCTTTCAGTCTTCCTGAACGGCTTTGTTGATGGAAATAGACCCCAAACCAGGAACAAAATCCTCGCGGGCGAGCACAGCTGGAAAGCTTCCGTGAGGTCAGCTTGGGAAACCCATGCTCCGAAAGCCAACATGGAAGGTGGTGGCCACCGTGTTAATTAAGGGTTGGCTTAGTGAAGACAAGGTCACGTCCATTCACACTCCGCCTGCTCCAGATGTACTTCCTACCCCCCGCCGCCCTTGGCTGGGTAGGGGAGGCCCACGTCGGGAATTGGAAGATGAGGGCCCCAGTTCATTAATCCAGGGACGAACCAAGCAGGAGCCGGGTGGTCAGGCGGGGTTTCAGACCCAGGAACGATCCGGTACTGACCAACGATGGTCAGAGCAGGAGCTGCAGAGATCAGGGTCCCGAACGAGAAGGGGACAGCAGAGGAGGGAGAGCAGGACAGGGACGCCAGCGAGAGCCACAGTACCCTCGGTGAACAGCCCCAGGAGGAGGTCCAGAGCCTGCTGCTGAAGAGGAGGATGCCCGGTGAGGACGGGACTGGCATGTCAGACACACTGAGTGATCAAGGGTATCCAGTGGGGGGTTGGCAATCAGGTTTAGTTCATCTGGATCACCTCAGCACCATACGCTAGATCTCGGGTGATCCTCCCCACTGGCCTGACACGGACTATCTCACACATGTTTTGGCGAGGTCATATTTTTGACCAAGATGGGTGCGAACCAGATGGGTTGCCCCCAGGCCTTCACGAAACGCAAGCCCGCTGAGCCCTTGCATTTCCAGTTACCCCACAAGACGCGTGTGGCCCCGAGCACAATGATGCCGCAAATTCAGCTTCTACGAGAATCCATTCGGGGGCAGAAACCACACGGTGATCGGCCACCTACAGCGGAATGAAATTACTAACACGATATATATGATGTCCCTTTTAACGTCTGATTAATCTCCCCTTCTAAAGCTCAGCCTTGAATGCAAGTTTTCTGGTAATCTGCTCTTTTCCAGCAATCTCTGCCGGCCAGATACATCCCAGCGGGTTAAACGCTAGCAGGCTCTCATCCACAACCAAAGACAGAGGGACGTTGTATCCTGCCACGAGTGTACAGAAGGTTGAAATCAACTTCATATTTACAGATGAACGAGAAATAACCACAGGGGCTATCGCTCAAGAGAGTTTAATCCTCCGAACCTGGGTTCACTGAATGAAACCACCACGATGTCGCTGAGACGCAGCTGAGTATAGGCGGTTCCTACCGTTGCCAGAAGTTTCTGGGGCGATGTGGCGCCACCTGAGGGGCCCCCAGGCCTTCCATTTCAAAACGAGGAGTCTCGAGCCTCAACGGACGGCTCCAGTTTGCCATAGCTAGAATGTTCCAACACGGATTCCAGTCCCTCCGATTCCCAAGTCCAAATCTCTCCCGGGCACCCCCCCCGGGCTGCCCCTCGTGCTGAGCTCAGGAATACTGCCTCAGTGACACGTCTGGGACCATGTCTGGGGCCGGGTGAGGACCAGACATGGGCCACGGTCTGGGGGAAGGGGAAGCCCCAGGAGATTGGCTGCCATCGCCGAGCTGGCTCCGTGCCCGCCGTCCATCCAGCCTGCAGACGACATCAGTAGGCATCCCTGCTCCCCTTTTGTTACATAGGAGACCACGGCTTAAAAAAACAAGCTAGCATTTTCCGGGAAAGGTACAGCTGGGATTAGGATGCAGTCAAACCTAACACCAAAGTCCTGGGCTAGTTCCCTCTTCGACTTGTTTTTTAATGTTTACATGCGCTTAACGGTGTATGGCCCTTCGATAAATACCAAATGCAGAAAATCAGGGTTGTTTTTGGTTTTTTTAATTTATGAAGCTGAGGTATTTTCCACACTTACACCAGAGAGTGTTGTTGACTATAAATGAACCATCGCTCAAGTAGCTTAATCCGAATGGAGAATTAAAACGGCTGGTAATGTAGAGATTGCTTTCTTGAGACAGGATCGCGTTCCTGACAGCACACACTCCAGTTTCCAGGCTGGTAAATCCAATCGTTTCACTGTCGAATATTCTAGCTCTCCCATAATAAATGCTCATTCTGTTTCCATACGCTGGACAGATGACTGGCAAATTTACCCATTTTAGAAATCTTAGATTAATCCACATTAATTTAATTTGTTGCATTTAACCCCTGAAATTCTGTGACAAATGCAGCCCCGTGTCACAGACATAAAAGTCGAAGCTCAATGAGATTGGACAACTGGACAGAGGTCACACAGCCAGGATGGGACAAAGCCAGGACCCCAGCCCTGCTGTGTCCAGCTTGTGCAACCAGGTTGGCTCTATAAAGAGATTTTTAAAAATTTTTTTTCCAACGTTTTTATTTATTTTTGGGACAGAGAGAGACAGAGCATGAACGGGCGAGGGGCAGAGAGAGAGGGAGACACAGAATCGGAAACAGGCTCCAGGCTCCGAGCCGTCAGGCCAGAGCCCGACGCGGGGCTCGAACTCCCGGACCGCGAGATCGTGACCTGGCTGAAGTCGGCCGCTTAACCGACTGCGCCACCCAGGCGCCCCTATAAAGAGATTTTTAAAAGCAGTCTGAGGCCCCCATTTTCCTTTCATCTTTTCTGCCCCCGTCCTCTGTATCTATTAATTTGCAGTTTTCTACAGTCACAAATAAACTGTTTTATGCTGAAGTCACCAATTAACTTTGATTGTTTTCTTGGTGCCAGGGAGAGAAAGGTTCTCATCTGCCCCATCTGTCATAAAACTCTTGCTTAAAAATGGCTTGGTGGAGACATCATCCTCCAACACAGAGATAAAAGGAAGATTTAAAATGCATGATGTGAATCTATCCTAGAGGCTAATCGCACGCAATGAGGAGGGAGAGGAGCCTGGTCCGTTGGTGTTATCAGCTATGTATTATCCCTCTCATCTATTTATCGTCAGGGCTATCATTAGGAAGATTAAAAACCAGTGTCTACAAATAGTCCTGAAATTTTTGTCTTTCATTAGTGACTTATTATTATTATTATTATTCAAGACCTCCTTTTTTCCAGCAAAGACAATGATTTCTTAGTCTACACCAGGATGCAATCCAGAGAGAATTCATCAGGGCTCAGGAAATATTAAATGTTATTTCCAACCACTGCATCGTACTGTCAGGGGCCATCTTTGATAATAATGGCCTTAATTTATAGAAGTATAAATAATCCAACAGTGACACCAAGAATCTATGGTCGTATAAATCTGTCATAGATCATTACAAATGAACATAGTTAAATGAAACGGAACTACAAATATATCGACGCCTCAGCTTGTGATGGCAAAAAGTTTACCAAAAAGAGACCAAGAACCACAGTTGCAATGAAAATGGAAGCATCCTTAGTCAACAGAGGACTTTCACCTTGAAACATAATCCAGTTTTGCATTTTATTCTTTTGAAATCTTAAGGTACAAGGAGCGTGGTTTTGTTTCGTTTCGTTTCTGTTGTTGTTGTTAAAAGGAAGCAGATGTCATGCAGGGTAGAGGCTCAGACAATCCCCATGCATGCTAATGTATGCACCCTTTTATAACATAAGTAGCAATAATACCTTATATTATGCTTGTGATGCTCATTGGAGTAACTAGATTTATGATTTTATAAAGAATCCCCTGCTGTAGTGTTGTTGGCTTAGGTGGGTAATGTTATTTTTCCCCCTTTTAAAAACTACACGTCTTTGCTGTTTGAAATTAATGAAATCCACTTCCAGGAATGTTCTCTTTATATAAGAAAAGTCATCTGCCTACGGCAGCTGAACAGAGACGTCTTTGTAATTTTTTTCTCTTTTTAAAATTTCATTTTATTGATCACTCTAAGAAAATGCTGAAATTGCCTCATAGAGTAGCAGGGAGAGCACATATATAGAACTTTAATTCAGAAGATAAGCTGGACTGATCCTTTCGCATATTCATATGAAACACAGCTTATTAGAAACACTTTCAACGTAAACAAACAGGCTCAAGAACACAAAACGCACAGAAAGATCATTGTTGCTGAAGGAGCATGACATTTTCTTTTCCTTATGGAATTGCAGTCTGAGCTAGAAGAGGGCTGCATCTCCACAAAGTTTTAATTGTTTTTAATGTTTATCTTTGAGAGACAGAGAGAGCACGAGCAGGCGAGGGGCAGAGAGAGAGGGAGCCGCGGAATCCAAAACAGCTTCAGGTTCTGAGCTGTCAGCATGGAGTCCGACGCGGGGCTCGAACCCACCAACCATGAGATCACGACCTGAGCTGAAGCTCAACCGACTGAGCCACCCAGGCTCCCCGTCTCCACCAAGTTTTAAATGTTGCCTTGCAGATATGTAATGTGGAAATTTTTTATTCAACATCCATTACAAAAGTACATGGTTTTTAAAAATTAAAACTTAGGTTCTGATTTTACCAAGATACAAGGTGAGATCCGGGATCTAGAGGTCCATGTGCCCAGACAAATGACAGCAGGTAGGGTCACAATCAATGACACCATTACGGAGCATTATTTAGCGCTTTTCGATCAAAACCCATCGTTAACTAGTAGTAGGATGTAATTTTATTAACACTGTGTGGTTGGAGGAGGTTTGGGGATGAGCTTTAAATCCATTTAAAGAGGGGCACCTGGGTGGCTCAGTCGGTTAAGCGACCGACTTCGGCTCAGGTCGTGATCTCACGGTCCATGAGTTCGAGCCCCGTGTCGGGCTCTGTGCTGACAGCTCAGAGCCTGGAGCCTGTTTCAGATTCTGTGTCTCCCTCTCTCTGACCCTCCCCCGTTCATGCTCTGTCTCTCTCTGTCTCAAAAATAAATAAATGTTAAAAAAAAATAAAAAATAAATAAATCCATTTAAAGAAATGTAAATATGTTAGAATCCCAAATCATCACAAGCAATTTTTAAGTGGCTACCAGCTCAGTGTGTGTGTGTGTGTGTGTGTGTGTGTGTGTGTGTGTGTTCTGAATCCCCACACAGGTGTAACTCACGATCTAAGTCAAGGCCACGGCTCAGGTCTGTTTGAGGGAAAGGAGTCCCTTCTTTGGGGCTAAGCCACCGGCCATTCTGTGTCCTTGGCCATGAACACGAAGGCTCAGAGCCACAAAGCACATCAGCCAACGCCTGGGCTAGCAGCTGCCCCACAAAGCTGTGGAACCAATTTCCTTTCTCACCATCGTTTGTGTCCTTGGCCGCGGCCACCACATTGGGAACGTGAGCATTCCGTTTGCCCTTGGCCTCTGTTTGTTACCACCTACTTTGCAAATATTGTAGCTCCCCCAGAAGTGATCTTTCTCACGCATTCACTGTTTCTTCATTTTGTGCCCCTGTTATTGGCTTTCGCTCAGCATCTTTCTGTTTGCCTCAGGGGAACAGCTCTTCCCGTCACCTCTCAGTGTCCTTCCCTGTGTTATGGTAGTTGGCTAAGGGGACGCATGTCATGGCTAATGAGGTAGAACGTGGCAAATAAAGCACTAGAATTCAACGCCTGGTTCTGACCCAGCTCCACAACTCCCTGGTTATTGACCATGAGCCACAGACGCAAATGTCCTGCCTCTCCGTGTCTTCATTTCTAAACTCTGCATGTCAGTGTCTGCTGTCTGCTCCTCTCTATGCCCTCACATGTCCCAGGCCATCCTGCTCCAGGAGCAGTCAGAGAGCATGCCTTTGTTTCTCCTTGGGATCCTGACTGGCCGACAGTACTAATGTGTCCTCGATACAGGTTTAAAAGTGAACTTGAATACTTACCTGGCAGGGGAGATACCATGATCACGAAGGTGGTTTTCCCAGGGCGAGGCTTATCCATTGCACTCCGGATGTGCTAACCCCTGCGATTTCCCCAAATGTAGGAAACTCGACTGCATAATTTGTGGTAGTGGGGGACTGCGTTCGCGCTTCCCCCTGAAAAAATAAATAAATAAATAAGTAAATAAATAAATAAATAAAAGTGAACTTGATCACCGGGAGAGCCCGAGTGCTCAGAACCAGAGGTGTGAAGCTCAGGAAGGACCTCTTTGTGCCTCAGCACCGCCCCCGACATCTCCACAGATGCCCTCATTCAATGCCATCAGCAGAATAATGCCCTGCCACCAACAGCAAAGATGCCCACGTCCCAATCCCCAGATCTTGTGAATGTGTTATGCGATGCGGCAAAGCAGAGTGAGGGTCGCAGATGGAATCAAGAT
Source organism: Herpailurus yagouaroundi (assembly GCF_014898765.1). Classification (NCBI taxonomy): domain Eukaryota; kingdom Metazoa; phylum Chordata; class Mammalia; order Carnivora; family Felidae; genus Herpailurus; species Herpailurus yagouaroundi. The sequence goes on from NW_024412419.1 coordinate 4,739,129, forward strand.
ACACATCGGCTCTCTGGTAAAAGGGACGTTTATCCTGGATTCTCCAGATGAGCCCGCTGTAATCACCAAGGTCCTTCCCAGCGGAAGGGGAGAGAGAAGACGAGTTAGAGGAGGACGCGGCCACTGAAGGAAGGCATAGAGAGTACATCCTTGTTGGCTTCGACGATGGAAGAAGGGCCACCAGGCCAGGAACGTGGGAGGCCTCTGGCAGCCACAGAAAGCGAGGAAACGGATTCTTCTCTAGAGCTCCGGGAAGGAGCACAGCGGGCTGACCCACGGATTGTAGCCCAGTGAGACCTGTGTCATATTTCCACCCCACAGAACTTTAAGCGAATACATTTGTGTGGTTGAAGTTGTTAAATGCTGAGTGATCTGTCACAGCAGCAGTAGGACATATACAGTAGAAGGTGTGAGAAGCCACCATTCCCGTTTCATTCCCTGAAAATCTGTTTAATCTGAACTTGGGACCACCTCGACTGAATTCTGAGTCCAAGCCAGATGATGGATAAGGAGTTCGAGTAAACATAAAAAGTGGTGACACTTTTCCAGAATGCTCCTCTGCTCTTTCAAAGATTTTCGGAGTATTGACCTCATTAGGAGAATGCTGGAAGTAGCAATCCCCAATTCCCATGTTTTCCTTTGGTAGCTTTTTCTGTCCATCAATGAAAGGACCACCGTGACCGTCCTGGGGAAGGCAGCTCCTCGGGCCTAACAGCCAAGGCTCCATTCGTCCTCCGTCTGCTAATTACAAATATGCGCACAGAGCTAAATAATTCATCTCTGTCCTACCTCTGTACATGTTCCAAATTTTGTACAGTATTTCCTGCCCGTGTTTCGCAGTGCTCTAGGCACGCATTCTGCAGGTTTAATTCAGCTCATAAATCAATCTCTTTGGTCCTTTCATCCCATATTCTTCTCTAAGCCCCCTCCAATCTGTCAACAGACTTTGTGGCACCGAGGCACCCCTCTTGGATCTGTCACACCAGCACTGCGAAAGGAAAAGCTCTACTAAAGGGACCACTTCTCCCTTTAATGAAGAAACAAATGGCAGCCGTGGACGTGCCTGGGCGTTTCAGGTGCGGGGTAGGTTTTAAGAGATCGCCCTGCTCTACAATTGTACTTCGTTCAACCATCCATCCGTTCATTCATTCATTCACCTGTGCAGTTTTCAAATGCACTTGGAACCCTGTGCCAGACAAAGCACTGAATGAGACAGACATAGATTCTGTGCTGACAGATCTTATATTTCACTGGGAAACAGATAATTAACTAATACAAAAAGAAATCAAGAAGATAATCTTTTTTTTTTTTAATTTTTTTTCAACGTTTTTATTTATTTTTGGGACAGAGAGAGACAGAGCATGAACGGGGGAGGGGCAGAGAGAGAGGGAGACACAGAATCGGAAACAGGCTCCAGGCTCCAAGCCATCAGCCCAGAGCCCGACGCGGGGCTCGAACTCACGGACCGCGAGATCGTGACCTGGCTGAAGTCGGACGCTTAACCGACTGCGCCACCCAGGCGCCCCGAAGATAATCTCTTATGTTGACAAATGAAATCAATGAAAGCGGGACAAGTGTTGGGGGAGGGGAGAGGGGGACTGGATACACCAGAGAGAGAGGTCAACTGAGCCTTCTTGGCAATGGACACTTGCGATCTGAGAGCTGAAAGAAAAAGTACATGCAGACTTGCTGGGCCAAGAGGGCCTTTCTGACGAGTATGTCCTGTAGAGAGTCAAGGAGGCTGTGCAGGAGGCCAGGAGGGAGGTAGAGGATGGCCAGGAAGGCAGAAGGCAGAGTCCACAGACCGTGAAGAACGATTTAGCTTTGATTCTGATTGCAATGGGAAGCCGACGGAGGGCTTGGACAGAAGTACACTTCTCTGTATTTGAAAAAAGATTATTTCACGTCACACGTTCCTGAAGGTAGGGTCCAGAGCGTCGGAAGTGAGGAAGAGTGGAAACAATGAAAACAAGGACACCAGTTACTATGCTGTTGCACTCATTGGACAAGAGGTGAGAGCGGCTTGGCCGGGACCCTGGCAGGAGACACAGAGCGATGGGTTTTTGACGTGGGATTCATTTTGATGGTGGAACAGCACAAATGGCTTGGGCCTAGAGATCACAGTGGAAAAAGAGAATCTCTAAGGGTAACGGCCAAGTCCGGGGCCCGGGAAACTTGGAGACTCACAGGGAGGTGGAGGTCGGAGCCTGGAGCTCAGAGAGATGGCTGCAGATGTAAATGTGGGGCCTTCCGTGCAGAACTAACTCCCTTCCAGTTAAGGCTGCAGACCCGCATGAGGTCACCAGAAAGTAGGAGAGAGAGGAAGCTACGGGGCCAAGCTGAATGACTTCATCCTTTAGGGACGGGGGAAGGAGGGTGGAATGGCAAAGGAGACAGAGAAGAGCTTCCAGGGAAGGAAAAGGACAAGTAGGACAGTCCGAACACTGAAAACATTCCACTCAGAAAAGAACACCACCAGAGTGAGGTAGCAGGGTTTGGAGAGTTGCAGGCCTTTGGAGCTCAGTTCTGGAGCTGCGACCACTCGTCCATCGACAACATCCCAAGCTGGGATCCTTCTCAGCTCAAAGTCTTTCCAGAGTCTCCTTTTAAAAGGATTTTATTCTGGGACGCCTGAGTGGCTCAGTCAGTTCAGCATCCGACTTCGGCTCAGGTCACCATCCCACGGTTCATGGGTTCGAGCCCCGTGTCAGGTTCTGTGCTGACGGCTCAGAGCCTGGAGCCTGCTTCGGATCCTGTGTCTCCCTCTCTCTCTGCCCCTCCCGACGGCTCGGAGCCTGGAGCCTGCTTCGGATCCTGTGTCTCCCTCTCTCTCTGCCCCTCCCCTGCTCACGCTCTGTCTCTCTCTGTCTCTCAAAAATGAATAAACGTTAACATAAATAAATAAATAAATAAATAAATAAGAGGATTTTATTCTGAATCAATAACAGTGGCAGGTTCTTTCAATGTCTGTGAACGAGCTCAGTTTCATCCACTGAAGAAAAAACACTAAGCTCTCGTTCTATTCCTGGCTACAGCTGGAGTCACGGTATCTAGCCTGCAGGGCAGCTCCGAGAGGCCAGGACCAACCTGGGTGCAGGCTTGCACGATGCCCTTTTCCTAGGGACGCCGAAGAGCTGCTCGCCAGGCGGGCAATATGACGCCCCACACCTTCTCAGAGGCGGATGTACTTGTTCAGGACATCTGTCACTTCCAAGGATCTCCTTCCCCCCTGTACAATACTTCCTACTATTCCCCCAATTTCAAGACCCTCCCTGCATTCCTCATCAAGATTGTGGTAGGAGGGATTTGGCAACTTGATGCTCATCTAGAGTCTTTTTAATGTTTATTCATATTTGAGTGGAGGGTGGGGCAGGGGCAGAGAGAGTGCGAGACGCAGAATCGGAAGCAGTCTCCAGACTCCAAGCTGTCAGCACAGAGCCCGACGCAGGGCTCGAACCCACGAACCATGAGGTCATGACCTGAGCCAAAGTCGGGTGCTTAACCGACTGAGCCACCCAGGCGTCCCTTGATGCTCTGAAGTCCTTTCCATATTCTGCTTGTGGACTGTTCGAGTTCCCGTATCTTCAGATCCATCCAGAAGCACAGAGGGCTCTTAGGTTTCTCGGACATCTGAGATATTGAGGGCACAGCAACAATCCTTTCCTGGGCCCACGGTAGCGTTTCATGGGGGCATAGCACCCACATAATAAATAAAGAAGGAAAAAATAGGTCTCGAGACCACAAAGGGTACAAATAACCACCAGGTCTCATGCAATTCTCTCTCTCTCTCTCTCTCTCTCTCTCTCTCTCATGTAAGTGCAACCTCATAAGTGCTGGGAACACCTTCGTGAATGTAACAAATGTAAAAGTGAAGGGAAAACATTACATGTAAACAGAAAGGCATTGCGGTGGCACTTTTTTTCTAAGTATGTATTTATTTTGGGGAGAGTGCAAGCAGGGGAGGGGCAGGGAGAGGGGGACAGAGGATCCAAAGTGGGCTCTGTGCTGAGAGACCGACAGCGGCGAGCCCTACGTGGGGCTCAGACTCCAGAACCACAAGATCACGACCTGAGCTAAGGTCAGGTGCTCAACCAGCTGAGCCACCCAGGAGCCCCGAGGTGGCACTTTCGAAAGCATATATTTCACAGTACTTCTGATAAAAGTGCCAGATTCTAAACTTAGCACAGCAACAAACTCCTAGCAGCGAACGTTCCTTTTCTTTTTCTTTTTTTTTTTTTTTGGCTACAAAAATGTGTTTTTTAAACAAATGAAAGGAAAATAAAGTTTTCTGCAACGTCCAGCCCAGTTCACTCTGCCCTGTGCTAAAGTTGGGGTCCAGTGAGCTAGCTAATAATAAAGTATTAGGTGGCCTTCCTCCCCTCCTTCGTGTACAAAGTTGCCTCCAGGAGTTTGTGCGTGGCCACAGTGGACAGGGTGTTCTGGGGACAACTTGACATAATCAATAGCACTAAAACCTCACGCTAACTCCTTTCTGGGTGCATTTATACTGTTCTTACGTTGATACTGGAACTAGCTGTCCTTTGTTTTGTAACGCTAAGTCTGCCTCTCTCGCGTCTTAAAATACGCGAAGTGCAAAAGAGCGCGTGTGTTTCTAAGTAGACGGATTTGAATCAGCAAGTCCAGGTGATATTTGAGGTCCTTCAAAAACCCCCACAAAATTCAGCCAAGAAAATGGGAAGACCCAGCTGGCTTTATTGAGCGATTGCTGAACCAGGCAGCACGGCATCCGGTAAGAAGAGAGAGGCCCCAGCAGCCGCACGGGGGCAGGTGTTCGTAGGCAGGACGACAGGGCAAGGAGCGACCGGCAGAAGAAAAGAAGGCTCGTTTCAGGCCAGGTCGTGTTCTC
>NW_024412419.1:4744095-4773725 GCF_014898765.1 Herpailurus yagouaroundi
GGGAAGAACAGCAGGGTTTTGATCCCGCCGATGGCCTTCCCAGAGCTGGCCAGGACACTTCAGAAGGACTTCTGACATCTGGCTTGCCAGCAGGAACCTTTGTTCTGCACGTGATGGAAGAGCCGTTTAAAAATAGGGGCGCCTGGGCGGTTCAGTTGGTTAAGCATCCAACTCTCGGTTTCGGCTCAGGTCATGGTCTAGGGGTTCGTGAGTTCGAGCTCTGTTTAGGACCCTGTGCTGATAGGGATTCTCTCTCCACCCCCCTTCTCTGTCTCTCTCAAAATACACAAACAAACTTAAAAAGGAAAAGAAAAAAATGGGTGATGTTGGGGTGCCCGGGTGTCTCAGTCAGTTGAGCATCGAACTTTGGGTCAGGTCATAATCTCACAGTTCATGGGTTCGAGTCCCATATCAGGCTCTGGGATGGCAGCACAGAGCCTGCTTGGGATTCTCTCGCTCTCTCTCTCGCCCCCTGCCCCAAAATAAATAAAACATTTAAAAAAATAAAAATGGATGACGTTGAGAAGGGCAAGAAGATTCCGTTCGGTAGCGTGCCCGGCACCGTGCTGTCGAAAAGAGAGGCAAGGCAAGAACAAGACTGTTATCGAATCTCTGTGGTCTGTTTGGGCGAAAGAGAGGCTGGGCCCCTGGATTTTCTTACGTGGCCGCCAACAAGAACAGAGGCCTCACCTGGGGGAGGGGAGACACTGATGGAGTATTTGGAGTATCCCAAGAAATGCATCCGCAGAACAAAACCATCTTCGTTGGCTTTAAGAAGACCAGGGGAAAGGCAGGCTTGATAGCTTATCCCAAAAGGCAACTCAGGAGAAACAGTCAGCCACTGCCTTATTCACTTACGAGCAAAAATGCCTCATGACCGTTTTTTACGTGTGCCGTATTTCAATGGATCTTGTACACCGGAATTCAGATCACAAATGGCAGGTAGAATATTTCTCATGGACGGTGCTGATTTAAATCAGATTGGCTCACGGCTAAATGCACGCGCCCAGCGTTTAGAACTTGACAGGAGTTCTGGTTCCAAGTGCCATCCCTGGTTTCCCCTTCTGAAGACACGATTGGAATCAATTAGCAATGTGAGCTTTTCACAGACATGGTGAACGCCATCTCTGAATGTGTAGGAGATTGGGTTGCTATTTAGGTTTATCGAACGGGTCATATGAATATGTTTAAATACCGAAGAAATCTCTTCACTGTCTCATAGAACAGCAACACCCAGCTGTGTTTCAAGTCATGTTGCAAGAGCTGAAGATAAGCTACAAGGTCCACGGTATCTTTTTGGTCTCAACTATGTCAGTTTAATTAAAATCCCCTGCACTGCGCTTTCAACAATAGCCAAATTATGGCAAGAGCCTAAATGTCTATCAACTGACGAATGGATAAAGAAGATGTGGTTTATATATACAATGGAATACTACTTGGCAACGAGAGAGAATAAAATCTGGCCATTTGCAGCAACGTGGATGGAATTGGAGGGTATCATGCTGAGTGAAATCAGTCAGAGAAGGACAGATATCATGTGTTTTCACTTATATGCGCATCTTGAGAAACTTAACAGAAGACCATGGGGGAAGGTGGGGGGGAATAGTTACAAACAGGGAGGGAGGGAGGCAAACCACAAGGGACCCTTAAATACAAAGAACAAACTGAAGGTGGGGGAATGGGTGAGGGAGAGGGGAAAGTGGGTGATGGTCATTGAGGAGGGCACTTGTTGGGATGAGCATTGGGTGTTGTATGGAAGCCCATTTGACAACAAATGATATTCATAAAAACATAATAAATTAAAAAGTAAGTTAAAACAGTAAAATAAAATTCCCTGCACCTAAAATGTTGCCCTTTGCTTAATGAAAGGATTTTAGTGTGGTTTACATATGATATGAAATAAAGAGTATGTAACCCTTCTCGCATTTTATAGATGATCCAGAAGGTCAGATGCTTTCAAAGTTCAGTGTGACAAGATATTGTAGCCAACCTGGCTTGTGAATTCTTTAGTAAGCCAGACTTGAGTTACCATTCAGGGCTGTCTTCTCAACGGCTCTTCAAAAATACAACTGTAGGGGCGCCTGGGTGGTGCAGTCGGTTAAGCGTCCGACTTCAGCCAGGTCACGATCTCGCAGTCCGTGAGTTCAAGCCCCGCGTCGGGCTCTGGGCTGGTGGCTCGGAGCCTGGAGCCTGTTTCCGATTCTGTGTCTCCCTCTCTCTCTGCCCCTCCCCCGTTCATGCTCTGTCTCTCTGTCCCAAAAATAAATAAACGTTGAAAAAAAAAAATTTCAAAAATACAACTGTAGAATTACCACGTATGTATGATTAGAGATGGTGTTCTCGCCAACTCATTGGAAATAGAGGAGATGTGGCATCACCACAGATGTGTAAACTATGTGATAAGGCCTAAGATAATTGAAAACAAAATCACAGATAAAAAAAATAAACGGTCACGATTCTGCGAGAGACCGAAACGGTAAATCGGGTCTTGGTTTCATTTCACGGTGGCAAGTGACCCTATTTTGCACTTGTTTTTCTCTTTTTTAAAACTATTTATTTGCTTTGGAGAGAGCAAAAGCGGGGCAGGGGCGGAGAGAGGGGGACAGAGGATCCAAAGCAGCGTCTGTGCTGACAGGCTGTCCTCGCAAAGCCTGACGGGGGGCTCTAACTCATGAACCGTGAGATCACGACCAGAGCCGGAGTCGGACGCTCAACTGACGGGGCCACCCAGGGGCCCCTTGTTTCTTTTTTAACAGAGGAGGGTATTTTAATCCTCATCATGAGAAAAAGAAGCAAGGGAAGGGGGAAAAGGGCACGAGGGAATGTTGCTATCAATCCCTTTTAGAGGTGTCCAAAATCTCCATAATGTGCTTAGAACTAATGACTTGATACAATGAGCTTCGTAAATACTGTAAACACAAAGACAAATCATCCTGTAGGCCAGAGTATTACTCCACACTCCTTCAGTAGCACATGTCTGACACCATCCAAACTCACTTGAACACAACGAGGAATTGGTTCACTCCTACATAGTGAGTGAGAACCATGGGGCTGACTTCACAGAGTCCAGAGACCCAAGTTCTGACTCTGTCCGAATCCTGTGGGTCTCTCGGCTTTGGTTCCTTCACGGGGTGACATTATTTCATCTTAATGTCCACAGTCTTCCTCCGGGTGTCAGGGGACCGTGAGGTATGGCCTCAGGAAGACACAGGTTTTCATCACCTCGGCCACAGGAGGCTGGAAGGGACTGACTTTCTCCAGAGTCTACATATGAAAGTCATGGGATTGTCTCCCGGGGGCTATGTCACTCCTGCGCTAACCACCGGGGCCAGGAGAACAGAGCACAAGGAGGGGCCGGTCCCGGATGCCCATGGAAGGGAGGAGGGGCCGCTCCTCTAGGGAAGAAGGTATTGTTTCCAGGAAAAGACGGGAAGGGATGCTGGGCAGAGGAAGACACCAGATGTCCATGGCAGACAGCTAGCGAATATATTATCCTCTCAACAAATGCGTGTCCAATTAAGGGACAATTCCATTTTGTCACTTGGTACCAAATAAATTTTAATAGTGACAAGTGTCCCAGCTGAAGGACAGATACTCATCTCGACAAGCATTAACGTGAGAAGACAGTGTCCACTAGGGGCTGTTCATTGGTGGGGACAGAGGGACAGAGAGTTGAAAAGGAATCAACACTGGTATACTAATTCTTCTTTTCCTTTTTACCCCAGACCCTCACTGTTATAATAGTTTAGATATTGTCCTTCAAAACTGATCACAGAATTTAAGACATTACACGTGCGGCCTCATGGGCAATTCTGTTAGTCAGTTCACCTCGCCATCCAAATGGCCGCCACTGCATAAAAGGCACTAGAAAATGAAAACAGTTCCAGACTTCCCATATTCTCACATTATTATCTGTTAAGAATACACACACACAAGTAACCAGAGAGCAAAAGAAACTCTAGAGTCACAAATGTTATCTATCTGTTTTTATTTGTTCTGGAAGCTCAGATGCGAGCAAAGTAATCAAACCGCCCCGGCCTGGCATTGACATGTAAATGAGTCCTTGATAGGACAGCCTGCTCTGTGCTGATCTACCTGTCAATACCTCCCCCATTTTATGTGCCCAGAGAAATCAGCGCCTAGACGCAGTTCTTATCAGCCCTGAACACATGTTAAAAGTGTACTTCCTGAAACAGGTCTGCCCAAATCCAACTTAGCAATATAGGCTAATGTACTTTACAAGTTGATTCACATGCAAACTATATTTGGAAGCTATTTATCTTCTTTTAAAGGAAATCACTGCCTTCAAGACATCTTTGTGGTCGGGAGCCTCTGATTTCTGCGTGAAAAGGTCCAACCACATATCGGAAGCAGAATTGCCCAAGCCAACGTGCACACCTAGAGATAAAGGCTCTGTGCCACCTTCTCACCACCAGACATTCAAGTACCCTGCTTGTGTCCTTCTCAGAGGACTGAGGCTTGAAAATCTGTGTCTTAAAGTTCATGTATTAGACTAGCGACGAAGGCCAATTTGGCTCCCTGAAGGATACAGGAAGGTCTGCCGAAGGGTTGCCCGGGGCTGACGGGCAGACAACACAGCCCTAAACTCTCCACCAAAGGTCTTCAGGCACATGACCTTGGCCCACAGGGGATGCCTTTCCTTTCCTGTCTTAGTATCGTGATAATCTAAAGGCAGCTTCTCACTGACCCATGTGGTCTCAGAGGTCCTGTGATAAAGTTACAAAGCCTACTTTTCACTGGAGTTGGTTTTCAAAACATCTGTTAAAACTGGGCAGCCTACCAGAGAACCGATCCTAGTGAAACCATGTTGAAAACCTCCTTTGAGATAAATATTTACATAGCTGCGAGATTAGGAGATTTTGAACGTTTTTTATTTTTAATTTCATATCTCACATGATGCCGACGGCTCATCGGTTTCGTTTGGGGAAATCCAACATGGCACCCGGGTACTGACCCAGGTACTGACGGGGATGAACACAGAAAGGTAAGTTTCTGAGGCCCCTGAAATGCAGCCAGGGCTCCTGCCTTTCTTCTCTCACTGTATCTCGTTGAACTTTTGACTGTAGTCTTATAAAAGTCAAGCAAAGTGAAACAAAACAAAAGAAGATGTGCTATCGATTGAAACCATTGGAGGAGTTATAATATTTATAAGTAGGTCTGGGGGGAGCCGGGGATTTGTAGTCCCAGCAAGTTGTCAGTGGCACTACTGGGCCTGGGCCCGGGCCCACACTGGGTCGCCGTATTAGATGCATATAATTCTAATACTAATACTAATTGTAAATCATCAAAAGTTCTTGGTGGTCTTCTATATTTTCCCCCCTTTTTTGAATTAAGACAACAACTAGCTAAGGTTTTCTAAAGTTAGGAACTCTTTGAATTGATCAGAATACTCTACCGTTAATGGATATTGTTTCTTTTTTTTTAACGTTTATATATTTTGAGAGAGAGAGAGAGAGAGAGAGAGAGAGAGAGAGAATGAGGGAAGAGGAACTGAGAGAGAGGGAGAGAGAGAACCCCAAGCAGGCTCCGTGCTGTCAGCACTGAGCCCAACGCAGGGCTCTGACTCACTAACCCTGAGATCAGGACCTGAGCCAGAATCAACAGTCGGATGCTTAACCAACTGAGTCTTAACCCAGGCGCCCCTGGATATTGTTTCTACAGCAGAGCAAGCAGTGTGGAATACGTACACTCGTGAAGAGTATGGCTCACCCCGGCCCCAAATCAACTCAGGCTGCAGAAAGGCAACATGGCCCTCCGGGAACATTTCCTGCGTGCTTCCTCCCCAGTGCTGCTGCTCTGGGGAGCAAACAGGGGTTGGAGGGCTTCCGCAAAGCCCTCCCATGTGACAGAGGTGCACAGAAACACCCCCCTCTTCTTCCTTAGAAAGACGACGCAGAGGAGGGCACTGAAAAGCGCATGTGCGCTGTGCGTGGCTTTCCCAAGGTGGGCTGGAGTCACCTGTGTGCAGAGCTTCTCCTTGGCCAGGAGGGGGCGCTTGCTCCTCACACCCAAGTGAAGGTCAGTTCTCTGTCCCCCGGGGGGTGGGGGGGGGGGGGGAACCGGTCACTGCCCTGGTAGCTGCACTGCCGTGTGTGTTACAGAGTCACAAACAAGAACACAACATGCCAGCTGCTATGTGTTTTTGCACCCACGTTTAGAAGCACGTTTTCAGATGCCACTCACAGATTCTCTCTCCCTTCTCTGCAACTAAGGATCAAAGGTTAAAGGGCACGAGGCTGTTCCGGATCGGCGTGGGCAGCAGAGGCGTGTGGCCGCGGGGTCTCCCCAACTCCCCGTGAAATCCCTCAGTCAGGTACTTGTGCCGTCCGCCTCCCTGCTGGGGAGAAGGGGGTCTGGGCCCGGGATCTGACCCAGGGGCTCGGGCGGAGGTGAGCCGACTGGCCCGCGTCCGCCAGGTGGGTGGGCAGCCGGGCCCCAGAGACGCGCCCCTGCAGTGTCCTCCTAGTGTCTGTGTCTCCCCTGCTCTTCCATTCTGGGTCCCCTGTCGCACGACATCTCTGCCTTGCCTTTTGCTGCTAATGTGCCCACAGAGTCCCAACATTTTTCCCACAGATGAGAAAACTGAGACCCAAAAGTTAGGCTCACAAACATCAGGCAGGAAAACCCCGGGCAAGAAGCAGACGGAATCCTGGGCCACCACGTTCCAGCCCGATGCACCGACAAGGGGGATCCGAAATGTCTCACGTTCTTGTCTTCCACTGAGGTTAGCAGATGTGGTCCTTTTGTCTCATCATGAAATTACGTGCAGCCTTCAGAACTCAGCTGTGTCCACGTTGCGGGACAGAAAATCCTCTGATGCGCGTGTGTGTGCGTGCGTGGCATGTAATACGTGTGACATGTGTGTGTCTGTTCGTGTGATACATGTTTAGATGAATGTGTGGCGCGTACGTATGTGTGTGGTGTATATGTACATGTGATGTGGGGGGTGTGGTGTGTGCATGTGTGAGTTACGTGTGTGTGTGCACGTGTATCGCGTATGCACCTGTGCTGTGCGTGTGCATGTGGGGTGTGCTGTCTGGTTAGACCCACAGGCACAAGCTGTGAGGTTCTGGCCGTCGCGGGGGGTTGGGGTGGGGGGTGGGGGGAGTGATCGCATTTACCTCTCAAGCCTGAAGCGGCGGAAACACCAGGCGAACGTCTTCAAGGCGGTTTCAGACTCGGGCCCTCAGGCGGTGCAGGCCCGGGAGAGGGGGGCGGCGGGGAGGGCCCAGGAAGGCGACTCCGCACCCACCTCGCGCGGGGAGGAGACGGCGGGGGGGACTCCCGATCCAGGACCTCAGAACAACACCTCACACACCCTGTACGATCGTGACGGGCCCAGGATCGCCGCGTCCGCTTCCCGCGCCGCCCAGTGCACACGGCACCACGGCCCGGCCTGCGACTGCGACTGCTCCTGGGGTCCCGGGGCGAGTCCCACCCCCCAATGCACATCGCCTGCACGAACTTTACAGGTGCCTCTGAAGCTGCGGCGACTTCCTGTTTCCAGGGGAAATAGTTCGTTCCTTCCTCCAGAGGCTGCCGTTGTCTTTGTATACTACCCCCATGAACTTCGGGAAGAAGCACTTGTGTTTCTGTTAAGACACATACTTGTAATTACTCAAAGTAGCGGTTATTTCAATCTGGCTATCATCACTCATAGTCATATTTTTCAGCCTCTGCATTGAACAGCGGGGGGGCGCCCCCCGCCCCCCCCCCCCCCCCCCCCCCCCCCCCGCCAAATCCCAGCACCACCTCCAGGAAAAGGAAAAAGTTCCCAGCCCCAAAGAGACAGAGGGAATGGATTGTGCTAACTACTTGGCAAACCTCAATTTTCCTTTCTTTTAAAAAGAGATAATATGGTAATAATCACACTAATAATGAAAGTATCTTCCCCCGAGTTTGCAGCGAGGGATACGCGAGTGCCTGCATATACAAGGCTTTGGCACAGCCCGCACCTTACAAAGGCTGGGTGCGCGTTAACCACGGCCCGTATTATCATTGGGTTCTAATCCCAGCTCTGATCTACCAGCCATTTAATCATTCAGTCCATTACCACCTCTTGTCCTATTTTCCCGCAAGCAAATGGCAGTCATGCTGAAATCTTTCTCGGAGCTCAGGGAAAGTCCGGCTGTTCGAGTCCAAACCCCCCGCGGCTTCATATCCCATAAAGCCCGATGATTGGTGAATCGAGACGTAAAAGCCACATGGTAACTTGGAAGGCACACAGATAACACGGCCACACTGCAGCCATCGCTCCGTGTTGGATCCCTGGGTCCTGGAGTCCTAGATCTTCACACAGAAAACAGTTCGGGATAAACGTGAATTTGTGTCTGTTCTCATCTCTTTCCAGAGAGTTGATAACCACTCCCAGAAAACCTCTTCTGAGCGGTGCATGGCTCCCCCTCTGCAGATACGCCATCTACCTAAACGAGTCTTCCTGGAGCAGGAAATGCAGGAAGGGGCAGACATGACTCAGAGTTCCAATTAAAAAAAGGAAATTTGCATTAGGCGAGCTAACTGCCTGCTTCAATTAGGAACAGGAGCCCTCTCCGCCTTCCTTCCTAAGGAGCAAGGAACATCAGGGGCATGGGTTTGGACTTCTGCAGGGGTGTGTGTGTGTGTGTGTGTGTGTGTGTGTGACAGACCGTCCCTAAGGGGGCGGGGGGGCCCCGGCTCAGAGATATGGCAACATACAAAGGTTTGGGACCTGTCCACCAAGAAGATCGATGTCTCCCTTCCACCGGGCTCTCTGTGCCTCTTTAACTCTTCCTCGTCTGTTCTCTCTGAGACCCTGGCCGCCCTCACAGCTGTGACCTCTCTAAACTGTCAGCCTCAGATTAACTGATACTTCATCAATTTCGCCTGAACTACATTTGCAACCCAGTCTCAGGAGGACAGCCGAGCGCATCAAACACCATGCATTAGCTTCCCGGAGCCAGATTTTCTTCAAAACGATGGGGCATTTTCCAATATTCTTGCGGGGGCCTGAGCAACAAGCAGGGGGGTGGGGGTGGGGGGCGGCGGATTTTGCCCGCAGGGGGAAGAGCAAGAGCCTCTGATTATTCCTTGTAAATTTTTCATGAGGACATCTGCCCACGCTCCCCTCCCCGAGAGCTGCCCTCTCTCTCTGCGCTCAGGCCTCCTGATGAGGCTTGAGAAACAAGAATGATTAGGCTCCGTCCCCATTAGCCAGGAAGTGGCTGCTGGAAGCTGTGGGATTTCAGGCTGGGAGAGGGGCTGGGTCTGCTGGGGAAGGTCTTTGAAACAAAAGACCAGCCGGAGGTGGATGGCTCTTAGGTGAGTCTACAGATGGAGGCCACCCAGGGGGAGGTGGCCCAGGCAGCACAGATGGCCTGGCCCGGAGGGGGCTGCTGGCCCTGCAGACCGCCCCCCCGCCACCATCCAGGCGTGGGGAAACCGGGTGCCTGGCCCCACACCCCACACACCCCATCCCGCCCTCCAGCCCCGCGTGGGGCGCACAGCCAAGTCAAAGCCAGGAGGTTTCAAGTGCAGGGATGGGGGGAGGGAAGGGCTTCCTTTTTTAAATCGTAAAATCGAACCATTCCTTTGGAAATACTAGCAGCTTACAAGCTTTAAAATCTTATCTCTTTCCATCCAGTTCAAATCGAGAGCAGGCTCCTTCTCATTAATGCATCAAATCCTGCCAATGTCCTTTTCGGGCTCCCTTTGAAGTGACATGTGCTTCAATTTATTTTTAATCTTCTAAGTGATGTCGTCAGGACTGCCGTCCCTGTGACATGAAGTTGCGTTCTTGGGGGGCCGTGGGGCCGTGGGGCGGCGGGACGCTGGCCGGGGCCACGCCACACCCGCGTGCTCTACCCGGACCCCGCAGTCGGAGAGCAGCCAACCTCCAGCGAGGCTGTGGGGGGGTTGGGGGGGGGCGCCTCAAAGGGAGAATTCCACAGAGGAGGTAAATTCATCAAGAAATTCGCTGTGCACACCTTGGAAATGCCACCTTTTGTGCTCAGCTTGGCGGGTCCTTGGGGAGCCCTTGGCAGCCCTCCATGGAGCCACAGTGCCCCCTAGTGGCCGCGCCCGGTACTCCCTGTCTTCGCTCGCCGTCCCCGGACTGCACCGAAAACCAGCCCCTATGAGCTGCTTGCCCCGAAAATCACATCTTTAAATTGTTATCCACATGAAAGAAGGCCTGGTACTGATTCAAAGCCACCTTGATGGGGAAATCTGAGAATGCCCATAAAAGGCAGTGAGCACAGAACGGAGGAATGGTTTCTCTTGTTTTGTTTCGTTTTCTTTCCCCCCCTCCCCAACCCCCCATAGCTATACTGGTGATGACATATTCCAGGGGAAAAATTAAATTAAATACATTTACTGAATTGCTTAATTAGTTCGTGGATATATACCACAATCCAATTCCAAAGATCTACACAAGTGAAGCTTCACTTGGGGGGGTGGGGGGGTGCGCTCTCTCCCCAACAGGAAAAAGTGGCAGAGATACCGCAGGGAGTCATAACCTTATAGGTTAAAATCGTGCCCTAACGTGGGCCGTGCGTGGTTGATGACTTTGGACTAGTCGCTTTACTGTGGGGGCTGCTGTGTTCCCACCTGTGGGATAAAACGCGTGGAGAAAGTGGCTGCAAATGATGACGTCGATGGCGATGAGAGTTACGACGATGACTTTCCGGCTGAAGCTTGCCCATCTTCCTGCCGCCATCCTTCATGCTCTGCCTCTCCCGGGACGTTGGCCCTTCTCCCCTTCACAGAGCTGGAAGCCCTACTTGGGTCCTGGCCTCTGCTCCCAAGACCTCTTCCCAGCATGCCTCACTAGTGTCCACGCTCCTCAATCTTGCTCTGGGCGCCCCTGTTCTACCGTTGGGTCTCCTCGTGTGTTTTCCTTGTTTAGCATCCCCCTAGTTCCTTAGCCACACGGTGGATGCTTAAACATCCTTGCTGGTGAATAGGTTAGTTCTCAAATCAGAAATGCTTGAATCTTTTTTTTTTTAATTTTTATTCATTTATTTTGAGAAAGACAGAGAGAAAGAGCACGCGTGTAGGGGAGGGGAGAGAGAATCCCAAGCAGGCTTCTGCCTTCTCAGGCATAGAGCCCGATGTGGGGCTCGATCCCACAAACCATGAGATCATGACCTGTGCGGAAATCAAGATTCGGAGGCTCAACCGACTGAGCCACCCACGTGCCCCCAGAAATGCCCGAATCTTGAGACAGAAAGTACAAAGGCAAAATCTTTGTATCCGTACTTGAACTTCATCTCTGGCCTTATCTCTCCAAATCGATGTGAGTAATCACAGTGTCTGTGACTTTTTTTTCCCCCCTCATCTATAGAGAAGAGATTGTGCTAGAAAGAAAATTTTATAGTCTCATTTTTTTCCAAGAAGTTTTCAACTAATCACTTACTGGAACCTTTAAAATTCTCCCTTAAGTGAGTTATTTCACAAAAGGTTATTTAGTGAGCCCTGGAAATCAGTAGACTAAACCATGTGATATTGCTATTTTATGGCCTAAAAAATCATCAACTATGAGTAATTTCATAAGATATAACCTAAAATATCTTTTCTCAGAGAATTCAGTCATACTAGTTGAATGTCTACTATGTCGGGCATCTTAGGACTGACGCAATTGAGACAAAGGCATTGCTCGGTCTCTATGCTCTTGGATCATAGGGATTTATGAGGATTGAAAACTGTAATCCAACAGTAAGTGATCACCATCCTACCACTGCGTCGTAAAGAATTCGCTGTAATGAATGATAACTTGTCCAGTAATAGCTATCATTTATTGAGAACCAGAGATCTGCCAGCTACCATTTATTGAGAACCACGAATTTAAATTTAATGTGTTTTGATGTTTATTTATTTCTGAGAGAGAGAGAGAGAGAGACAGAGAGAGACAGAGAGCAAGCAGGGGAGGGACAGAGACAGAGGGAGACACAGAATCACAAGCAGGCTCCAGGCTCCGAGCTGTCAGCACGGAGCCCAAGGCAGGGCTCGAACTCACAGACCTCAAGATCGTGACCTGAGCCGAAGTCGGACGCTTAACCGACTGAGCCACCCAGGTGTCCCAACATGAATTTAATTTTAAAATGAACTGAGGGCACCTGGCTTCAGATTCTGTGTCTCCCTCTCTCTCTCTGCCTCTCCCCTGCTCGTGCTCTGTCTCTGTCTCTCAAAAATAAATAAACATTAAAAGAAATTTTACTGGAGTTAGAATAAAAAGATCAAAACAATAGGGAAAGTCTTACTGACAAATGCTGGCGGTCAGAATTTGAGGTGGTGTAAATATGCTTTTCTCCTCCAGCTACCCACGAGAATGATTCTGGGGGAAGCACACCTAGCAGTCACGGTCATTTTACAGGTGTCTGTGTGTCTGTGTATTCCAAAGTTGGGTTCATTAGTGGTGAGATCGTCGGATGTCCTCAAGCGTTTTTCCCTCTTCCCTGGCCTTGCGGTCTCTCAGTCGGTCTCAGCCCTTGTCAGAGTATTACAGCAGCACTCATTTCAGAACAGCATTGCCCAATTTCGTTCTCTCTGACCACGTACCCATTTGGTGAAACAATCTGAGCAAATAAAAAATGCCTGTGCATATCTATGTATTCATTCATTATAGACACACAACTAGTGGTATGTGTACATTATAGAACGGGGGCAAAAATTAACATTTTGAAGGATGAGATAAGAGAAATAAATAATCCTTAAAATTAATTTTAGTGTATCAACAAAAATCTGTGCTATCATAAGAAGTATGTTAATAATTATATTTTAGTGAAAGAAATATGATGAAATATTCTTTTTGTTGTTGTTGTTTAGTGTGACGCTTTGTGATACAATAAAGTTTCGGCTTATTGTTGATATTAAATTGTTGTCATAGTTAAAAAAATAGATGTCACCAAAGCATAAGAGATCCAAACTGAAGCAAATCATTCGTTGCACTTCCTAACTTTGGGTACCGTGTCTCAATTCCTTTCAGCAATTATATGGAGATGTTTAAGTTCGACAACCCTTTCAAGTACTCGGCAACGGGATAAACAGCAAACACGTCTTTCCTACAAAACATTTTCGTATTTATTTTCCAAGTCTTTAAAAAGTATTGCAACATGGTTGAGGCTCCCTTCCTAAGAATAATGCTGTGAACGAACGATAGGTACCAGAACTCTTGTTTGGGCTGTTGTTGGTAATTAGGCAAAGCATCATTGGTTACCCTTACATATATTTTTGTTACAAAATATTGCTTTGTTAACCGAATAATTTGCTGTTCAGAATAGAGCTGTACCACATCTTTCTTTAGTAGATCGTAAAGAAGTTGTTCTTGGTGTGTTCCATTACTGAAACTGCGTCCAGCAAATATCATAAGGTTGAACGTGTCAGCAACATCTGTACTTTACCCCACGGTATAGCTGACCTCCAAGACTGAGTAATTTATTCACGAACTGGTGTCTTGCCACTGTCCAAAATATCTGCATGCATCTTCCAAAAGCGTTTGAAGACAGAGGGTACCATTGTGTATATAGGCCACATTGTTTCCTCTATGTTATTTCAGCCATTTTTACCAAGCAGAACGGAAAATATTTGATTAATTGGTGTAGCTTTTTGTCTTTTTTGTTTTGTTTTGTTTTACTAAGGAAATTCAAAAGAGGCTTTACAGCACCATCACTGAGTTTAGGGGAATTTTGCAAGGTATGTGATGACACAACATAAAACTTCTAGCCTTGCCAAAGGAGTTATAAATGCCTGCCCCCATATTTGGATTTAGTTTTCAATGCCTCGCTAATTATGATAGATGCCTACTTGCATTCATTAAGACCCCGAGGCATTTACTCTCTGCACACAGAAGGTGAGGTTCACAGTTAACAAGAGTGGATGTAAATCTATATTTATAATAACTTTTCCTAGTTTTGAAGTCGGTGTATGTTATTGTCAGATTTTGTCGGGCTGTCGCCATTTTCACCCAGTTGTGACGGGTGAGGAGCTCGCATCGAGAGCAGGACGTCCAGCCGCTCTGTGTTTTCCTCTTTGCTGACCTGCTCTTGCAATATTAGTAACTAACCTCAATCCATGGTTTTTGCAGAAGTACTTTGAAGGTACTTACCCACTTCGGAGCTCTAGCAAAGTCAAACTAGGTGAAATAATCTACAAAGGCACTCGACCGGGGACAAGTAACCTGCAGTCACTCGTGGCACTGGAAACGTGCGAGGCCACGGACACTGCCACGGATCCTTGCCCTAGGGACCTCCTGCTCTTCCTCAGGAAGACTGACGCCCGCTGCGGTGGGAGCACAAGGGTCCTGTGCACATTACAGTGGCCAGTTCTGCTCCGATGCTGGTTGTACACACACATTTGTGTCAGCGTGGTTCATATATGACGGATCAATTTGAGAATTAAGTACATGCTGTGTCTGCAGATGAATGATTCCACTCGCAGAAACATGAGTTCAACAGAACAGACTGAACCCCGCCGGTCCAAGCCTGGGAACACACACACACACACACACACACACACACCCCTCCCAGCTGCCACAGACCACCCACCAGTCTGGTGTTAGACCTTGCCCTCGCACGCCACATCTGCCTCCTTCCTCAGCTCCCCTCCATTCGCAGGCTGACCGTCCAGCCTCCAGTCCTCAGGCAAACCTTGGGCCTTTCTCGGTGTTAATTGAGCTACGACACTACCGTGTTTACTGTAGGACCAATGCAGTCTCAACCGTGTGTAAAAGCGCAGGGCTGCTTTTATGAGGTTCTCACGCTTTTTTGATGTCACTGATAACGATTCCCGGTGCTGTGCCCCTCCCTCCACTTTCCCCCTCATCGACTAATCGTCCGATCTTGCATAGTTTGGCAAGTGTTAGGAGTTCTTGCAATCTGTTGTAGCAGAACTGACCTCACCTCTTTCCTGTCTCTTCCACCACTCGCAGCCAAAAGCCTCCCTAAGTTACTCACACACCTAGGCGGGACAAGGGGAGCTAGAAAGCCCATGGGAGAGGGTGGCATCCAAGCTAAAAGCAGAGGCTGCGTAGGAAGAGGACCCCGGGCCAGGGGAACAGAAATCCCACTGATGTTGTATCTGGACTTTCTATTGTGAGAAATAAACCCACCGACCCAATCACAGGAGGCTTGCGGAGACTCGGAGCACAGTGAAGCGAGGCTTTAATCCAGGTTCTTTCAGAAGCAGGTGTCTGACAGGCACGCTCTGGGAGGTTACAGCAGACAATTTATCTCCTAGCCCGCAAGTCCCTCCCCTGGTTCCTCATTGGCTGGGTGCTGCAGAGGTAAGTCCCTCCCCTGGTTCCTCATTGGCTGAGTGCTGCAGAGGTTACAGCCTGACCCAGATGACACCTATGTAAAAAGTAGCCTGATTGGAACAAATGTCCATTCCCTGAGGTGATGCAGAGACATTCAGTCCCTCCTTTGTCCTTTGGCGCAGGCTCATTGCAAAGCCCGTCAAATGGGGAAGGGGAAGAAGAACCAGGAAGTGAAGGGCCTGAGGGTTTGGGACTCCACTGTGGATGGGCGCAGGGGTTCCTACATATTTCCAACAGGTTGTAAACCTACTGTTAACTAGACAGCACAGCTTTTATTCGGTATTTCTGAAAATGAATCATCTCCCTTACTTCTCACCCTGTGCATAATCTCAGGTAACTCCTCACGATGATCCTGAGGATGAGCTACACATTAATATACTCATTTTGGACCCAGGAAGGGTGGGGGCGGGGCCTGAGGTATCAAGCACCCCCTGAAGTCCAGCTAAGGGACAGCATCGCCCACTGCCCGCCCCACACGCTCAGCTGGCGTGGCTCTCGGCCCGAGTGTCCCGGTCCTGATCCTGACCCACCCCTGCCCTCACTCCCCAGAGAGACAGGCATTGAAAGACCACGGAGCCATCCCCTCCTCCGGGGGAGAGACGAGATGGCCAGACGAAGACATCCGAGCCACTGGGTCCACCCAGCCCGGTGTCCTCGTGCTGTGGCCAACGGTGGCCCTGAGGAGCACGTTTGCCCCAGAGGTCACGAAAGGGGAGGCTGCGGGCGGCGTTGCTTCGTGTTCTCGACGGCAGCTCCCGGGACCAGCCGTTTCTGCTGCAAAGGCCCGGTGGCCGTGGTCGAGGGCGGCTTCCCTCAGAATCCCGGAGGGAGCAGGCGCCACGGGAGGCCACGACGCCTGGAAACAGCTGCTCCGGGACCCGGCCCCGCCGGGGACCCTCCCCGCACCCGCTCTTCCCCTCTGTGGAAACAGATGTCTGTGTTTGGCTGCCGGCCAGGCTGGCGTCATCTTCCCACACGACAGCAGGCACTGGCTGTGTAGCTGGAGGAAGTCACTTTGACTTTCTTAGTTTCGGTTTCCTCTTACATAAACCAGAATAAACGCCTCTCCATGTTGCTGCGAAACTTACTTGGGTCTAAGATACGGCGCAAGGGCACGGCCAGAGAAGGCACTCGATCCTTACTAGCTCCCTTCTTGTGTCCTATGTGTGTGTGCGCGTGTGTGTGTGTGTGGTATGGGGTGTGTGTGACGCGACGTGCGCGTCGGTGGCGTGGCGTGTGTGTGCCTTGGCACATGGGTGGTGTGGCGTGGAGGGGGGGGGTGGCAGGTGTGCAAACACGATGTATGTGGAAGGTGTTCTCAGAGGTGAGAACCCCGGCTGCCCGAGAGGGGCCAACAGAAGGAAGGACACAGGCCCGAGACGACACGTCACGTGCCGGAAGTGGCCACTGCGTTGGCAACACGGAGGGCAGTGAAGGGACAGCCGCGCGGAGCAAGCTGGAGGCTCGGCGTCCTCACTGTCGACGGCCTGGGGGGCGGGGCCAGGGGGCGGAGGCAGGTTCCGGGCAACCTGAGCCCCCTGCACCCAAGGTCAGTTACCAGAAAGTTTCCGCAAAGCTGGCCTGTGTCCTCACACACGTCCTGAGGCCTTGACCCACTTAGTTCCCTGCGGGACCCCTCGGTCCAGCCGCTTCACACCGTGGCCTTAAGAAGCCCGAGCGGGTGAGGAAACCGCCCATCCCCCGGCCTGGGCGTGCGCGCGCACATACGCGCGCACACGCACGCACGCGCATACGCATGCACACGCAAGCACGCACCCGCACGCACACTGCACTTCCGGCACAGAGCCCCGGCCCCGAGCTCCCCTCTGGGGACAGCCTTGGCTTCCTGCTACCTCTGTCTTGTACGCGTCCCCTGCGAAGTCCGGCTGTGCCCCGCGCACGAGGAGCCTGACCTGAGTCCTGCCCGACAGCAGCTCAGCGGGGACCACCGTCCTAACTCCCGGGCCGGGGTCGTGTCGAAGATCAGCCTGCGGAAGGAAAGGCCGGGCACGCGACTGGTGCGCACGACACTCCCGCGGAAGCCTGGGCTCACTGCCCGCGGGGCAGATCCGACAAGAGCCCACCGGTAGCCCCCTGCCTCTCTCCCTTCCGCGTGCTTCGGCCCCACAGCCGAGCTCACCGGTGCAGGGTCGCTCCCAGAGCCTCCCTCAGAGACACGCGTCAGCACCGCGTCTGGGACCGGAGGCAGGGAAGGTTCCCGAAGCGGTGGCTTCAGTGACTGCGGGTGGCTGGCATTTCGGGATGCTCTGGGAAGGGGGAAGTCCGGTTCGTTCTGGGTTCTCTGGGCCTTTTCCGACTTCCTCAAATCGGTGCCAAGTGAGTCGTCTGTTTCACCCACCCACGGGTACAGAGTGTCCCAGATTCCGGTGAAATCCCACGATGGCCCGCCGAACAGACTGTGTGCAGTGAAGGCCACTTCAGCGAGTCAGGCCCGGCCCAGACAAGGAGCCTGCGGGTTTTCCGCCTTGCGTCCTCCTTGTGCCTGGCTCTTGCACACTTCTGGCCATCTGCTGAGCTCTCAGTGCCTGACCTGCACTCTACTCTGTGTGCGTTCCCTGGTGACCGGCAGGGGTGAATTGCCCCGATCTGACGGCAGGTATGTGCTAGCTAGTGGCCCAACGTCCATACTCTCTGTACCGGGCATTTGCACGTCCTGCTCAGAAACCACCTGAAATTAGCCTTGGCAGCCGCCGACCCAGCCAGGTGTTTCCCCATTGCCTTTCCAGAGAACTGTGGACGGGTCTGACCTTGCTGGTCTGTGGCATTCGGTGGTCACCTTTTAATGCAAGTTCAGCTTCCTATATGCACTTAATTTGGCACACCGCATGAGGACGTAGCTCATGAATTTCATAAAACAAAAGATTTATGGTACTTTTTCGTCTGCCTATCGGAAGGAATCCCCGTGGGGTTAAGCATTTCACAAATATCATTCTGGAGCCGGGAGCTTTTTAGAATGAAAATCCCATTGTAAGTCACTCTAATGAAAAGAACACTTTTCAGGAGGCGCACGGGGATTTTACCGGGCACTTCACTTCTCCCGCTTTCCCGAACAGTACAGTCTCTGTCGCTAACCAGAGTCTTTGAACCTGCTGGAGACCGAGGACCACTGGACGAAGAGCTTGGATGCCCGGAGCCGGGGCCTGCTGTGCGACCCGCTGGGGTTCCTGGGTCTCGGCACCACCCTGTGAAGGGACCGTCCTCACACTGAGTGGAAGGAAGTGGCCAGATAAAACAAGAGGGTGGGAGTGAGACACGGTGCACCTGTTGAATGGACAGCCACGTGAACAAGCAAAAGGAAGGTGATTTGCAAATTGTCCAGGATTTAACAAGCGTTAAGAAATCAGTATATCCGGCCTAAGAGCCGATTGTCTGGTTTTGCATTTGGAGGAGATGGCCGACGCACTGTCATTGTTCCTCAGCTATACAGAAAGAGAAGCTAGGGACAGAGACAACAAGGACAACGAGGAGGAGAAACCACCGATGAGCCCCAGCGCGAAGGGGGGAGCACGGGTGATGACGACGAAGACATCGGCCGTAACGCCTGAACCCCGGGAGATGCAGAGATAAGACACCAGCTCGTGGTGGTTCTCGGGCTTCAGCTGGGCTGACCCTGCCCAGCAGAAAAGTTAATTCTGTGAGAGGCGCAGTGAGAAGGAACAACGTTGAGGCCCCAGGCCGCCAGAGGGGCGGGAGCTAAGCGTGGTGGGCGGGAGGTGGCCTGTGCCACCTCAGCCTGCGTGGGGTCTCCGCAAGCCAGCACCGCCCAGCCCGTGTGGACATCCTGACCCAGAGGGTCCTTTCCTCCCTGGCGGCACACCGCCCCTCTGTGAGAGCTGAAGGGGCCACACACGGGGACCCTGCAACCGTGACCATGTCCAGACTGAGTTTCCAGAAGAAAAGTCAAGGACCTAGCAGGTCACACCACACTTTCTGGTGTGTCCCCTCGCTCTCTCTGACCCCACCCCGCAAACCCCTCACCTCCTTCTCCACAAAAGCCTGAAGACCTAACAGGAAGAGAGAAGGAGGTGAGGCAGAGGTTAAGAGCACCTGTCCTGCATACTGCCTTTTGCACCTGAACCAGACCACGTCACTGCCAGCTCTTTGCAGGCTCTGCTCACAAGCACCCCCAGCATAGCCCCCGGCAGTGTCGCCCTGTCCCCCGTCTCCACCCCACCTCCCTACTCTCCTAGATCCTAAGGAAGCATCAGGGCCCCATTCAAACACTGCCCCCGCCTTGACGTCACCAGCCTGTCCCCAAGAACCAGAAGGATGGGGGCTGTGATTTGGCCTGGGAGCTCCTGAGCTCTGCTCCTGCTGTGTCGAGTCAGGGTAACAGGGGGACTCACCCTCTGGTGTTGAGGAGCGAGTGCCACACGGTGTATAGAGACCTCAGCCTGTGTCCACCACATGCACGCCCTCTGTGGACATCGTCCCCACTCTTCCCTGTGAGAAGGGCCAGTGGCCCCTGCCCAGCGTATCTCCATGCATCCTCCCCCCCCACCCCGCCACCGTGCTGGAACCCCTGTGCCTCATGCCACCTTCCGGGCTGGGGCAGCTCAGCTAATCACGTTCATTCTCCTCCTCCAGGTCAAGTGTGGTCTGTTCGTGGGGGGGGGGGGGGAGATGTTTATACTCTTCAAAAATGTGATGAAAGCAAGAGACAGTCCCTCCAAAACAAAATGTGCCCAGTGATACTCAACTTCTGTAGTGGTCCCTGTGTGCCATCCTATTAACTCAGTGAATTATGTCAACAACACCGTGAAAAAAGTAGCATCTGCCTTCCAACTCTGAGGAAGAGGAACCTGACCCGGGGGACAGTGACTCATCCCAATCGCGTGCCTACTAAGCGGGGAGGCAGGCGGGTCCCGCGCTCGCCAGCCTCCCACTCCAGGCTCTTAACCAGCACGCGATACCCTGAGGCCGGCTTGGTGTTTCAAGGGATCTGGGAGTCCCAGGCTAAGAAATGTTGGTCTAGGTCATGTGACCTACAGTGCTCCTCCTGGAATTCATGGGGTTTTGTGAGAATAATCATGCATGTGAAAATAGGTCGCAAGTTACAAAACGGAAACCATTGTTGTTCTTGACCGTTGCGTCTTCTTTACTGCGTGGCCTTCACGTGGCTCCTTTGAGCCACATGCTGCCCAGTGGGGCTGTTCATTCTCGTTCACCGTCCTCGCCCTTGGCCCTGTTTCAGCTCCATCCCTGACTCCGCCAGCCTTCAAATGCAGCTTTGGCAGATATCCCGGCTCGCCTAGACGATGGCCCCGATTGCATCGTCAGCAACGCTGTCCTCGCCACCTCAGGATATTCCCAGTGGGCTCCCCTTGGGGTCCTCACTCCCATGCCCACTGCAGCTGAGCACAGAGACTTACACATTTATCCAACCATTTAGTATTGGTCGGATACTGGTGTGGCAGAGAAGGAGGGCACTTAATAACTAGAGCAGGGTGTTCTGCTGGGGTGGGAATGCCTAGCTCAAGGTCTCTGATCACTGAGAAGAATCTGACCTATATTGCAAATGATATGGTATTATTACGGTCTGGGAATGTCAATCTCCACCGAACACACTTTACACCCAGACGGTCCATGCCGTCGTATTCTTTATAGGCAGGACTCTGGAAGGGCATCCTCATGCATTAAGAGGAGCTGGTAGACCCCGCCATTGCCTCCACTTCCCCAATAGCCCAGGTCCCTGGAGGGGCCCCTCTGAGAGCAGCATCCTGCAGCAAAGTCAGCTCAGGCTGCCCGACAGGCAAACCAATCAAACCATCCCGCGCGTTAACTGGAGCCTAGAATTCCGTGTTGAATTTCTGATGACATTAGCAAAGCACTCAGGCATCTCTCCGTGGAGTTACAACCCTATTATGTACAATTGAGTATACATTACTCCTTATTTTCATGTCATTAGCTTGGATAAGGCTATTTCTAAAGCACTGAAGTATGTTAAGAGTTACTTAGGGGAAGAAAAAAGCTGAAGCAGGGAAGCAAAATGCAAAACATGACCAAGTAAAGCTGTTTTTTTAACGATACATTTGCACATCGACCAGGGTAATTAAGCAGATATGAAATGAGACAAATTATTGTTTCATTTATTTCTGTTTTCACTATCATCTAGTCACTTTGGGTCCAAGTCCACCTGTACAAAATACACATTACAGAGTTCCTATCGATGCTGGTGGTTTGCCTCTGCCTCCTACGATGCACGTCTACAGATATTTCCCTACAAGTAAGAGCAAGCCTTGCGCCTGATCGGGAAGCAGGCAGAGTCTTTTGCGATCTGTGGAATGCTTTCTTAAAGAATGACAACAGTTGCCCATTACTAAGCTCTTTTGGCATGGGGTTTAAAAACGAAAATATGGGGCTGGATGAGCAGCTGAACCATAGTCATTAAGGTTCAGATCCTGGCTCTTCTGTGCATCATCTGGTCATTTCTTCTGTCTTGACCTTACTTTCCTCTGCAAAATAGGCGAAAACCATGCCTATTGCATGGGGGTGTTTTAAGAATTCAATAAAATAGCGTATATGAAGAGCTCAGCTCAGTGCCTGATAGGCCCTTGATTAAAGCTTGTTACTTTTTGTAACAATTCAGGCAACTCGTAACCTTTCCGAGCATCAATTTTCTCATCCACAAAATGGGAATAATAATAATAACTATGTCACAATGATACTAGGAGGACCAAAAGTGGTGCTGGTGGCTGTTGATTGTTGAGCACTGTGGATGGAGATGACAAGGCGAGCTCCTGGAGGGTGGAAGAGTCTAGCCTCGTCTTGAAGAGTGAGAAGGACAGTGGGGCTCGTGGAACAGGAGAGCCAAACATCACGAGGACACTTCGGATGCATCTGCTGTGACACCATCACCAGAGGGCAGAAGACAGTGGAGGGACCAGAGTGCCAACACGAATGAGACAGCAGTGATGTCACCAGAGCAGCGATATGAGCAGTTGACGGAGGACTTGATCCACCTGGCCCTCAGGAGATAGCTGAGGTGCATGAGGACAGGGGAAAGGTCACATGCTCAGGTGTGAGTTGATGGCAGAAGGCAGGCACTTACAGGAAGCAAAGGGATGGGTCAGCTAGACTCGACATCCTGAAGAGAAATGCAGGACAAGGTGAGGACAACTGTCCCTGTGATTGTCACAGCCTCTCTTCTGCCATGTCATTCCAGAGTTTCTCATTTGGTGACATGGTGGCCCTTCATCAGTGACCAGCCTTGCCCTGGAGCCATTGATCCACGGGTCATCCATGTGCCTCTATCCCTTGAGTAGATAAAAAGCTCAAACACAAGAACTATGTCACATGGCTGCCGAGGCATCCGACCAAGGATAACGTGGTGCAGAGGCACTGGTCAGCAGCCCCAGGTGGGGCACCTGTGTATGGTCCAGGAGCCCTGCGTGAGGCGGGGTAGCAGGGAGCGGTGTGGATGGGGGAGGGGGTACAGTGGTTTCCAGGGTGGAATGAAACTTTGTCCTTCTGTCCTCCAACAATCTAGAATCAACAACTCGGCCCGGGGCAGAACCTCCCAGCCAGGGGCCAAAATAAAAGGTAAGGAATAAGGTCACTGGAGGTTTCCATCCTGAGTCAGACCTTCTGGAAGGTTAGCTACCAAACTGGAAAGTGGGTGGCCACGAGCGTGACTGGTGACATCTCTAGAAGCCCGGGGCACACGTCCGCTGTGGTTTGAGGTCAGTCCCCACACAGGGCAAGTCTGTAGATTTGTGCTGCACGGAGCCCATCACCAGCCTGCTGAGATATGCCACGCACTACAAATGAGGACATTGCGTGCTCAGAAAATACCTACGTGAGGGATGTTTTCTGTTCCCCTCGTCCTCCCAGCAGACAGATGGCCTTTAAAAGGTATAAGAAGGGGCGCCTGGGTGGCGCAGTCGGTTAAGCGTCCGACTTCAGCCAGGTCACGATCTCGCAGTCCGGGAGTTCGAGCCCCGCGTCGGGCTCTGGGCTGATGGCTCAGAGCCTGGAGCCTGTTTCCGATTCTGTGTCTCCCTCTCTCTCTGCCCCTCCCCCATTCATGCTCTGTCTCTCTCTGTCCCAAAAATAAATAAACGTTCAAAAAATAAATAAATAAATAAAAAATAAAAGGTATAAGAAGAAAAGAAGACAATATGGGGAAAGAGATCATGTTACATTGACGCAACTTTCCCCCGAAGTTACCTGGTAATTTACCCCGGCAGTTGAGGAACAGTGTCTGTTTATGACTGTCCTCTCAAAACTCCCCCTGGGGGTTGTCAGCATGATTTCAGAGATGAAAACAAGGCTATCCGGCGGGGTCCCCCATCAGCTGTCAGTTGTGTGCCATGCATCGCCCACTTTTACATCCTGTAATTAAATCAGTGAGCCTTTCAGACTATCTCTGTTTCTAAATTACACGGAATGAGGATCCTTCCAATCGCTGCTCACACACAATTTGTGCTGTCACCGTCTGACTTGAGGAACGGTAAAGGAGAATAAGTAAAGTCCATCTGGGAATTTCATTCAACCAGACAATGCCGACAGACAGGAGGGGTGGGGAGTATGAACAAATTTTACAAATGGGGACTTCTGCTGTCACAAGTCTTGCAAGAAGAAAAAGGTCTGGGATTGGCTCTTTGGAGCTCATGGTTTTCAAGAATGCACGCCTACCTCATTTCCACATGGCAAACGTGTTTTCCTCAGTAACAGCGATTTTTGCATGAATTATTAAGGATCCAGGCCAGAAGATTCTAGGTGATTGCTTCAGTGTTTCAATAGAGATGCAACTTGAGACCAGACCAAGAAGCTTGGAGACAAAAGTCAAAGGATAAGAGTGAAGGCCAAAGGCTGAGCTGAAGACGTGTGTCCAAAACAGCGCACAGCAGAAGACCTTCCAGAGCTGGGGTGCAGGACCAAGTGGTCTGCCAATCGGGACATGGAGGGACAACCGCGGATCAGGACCTGAGCACAGGAGTCAGGAGGTCAGCACTGGTTGGGTTCCATGGGCCTCTGTGCTTTTGTGGACAGGAAATGCCCTTTTAAAGGCACAAGGCGGGGCGCCTGGGTGGCGCAGTCGGTTAAGCGTCCGACTTCAGCCAGGTCATGATCTCGCGGTCCGTGAGTTTGAGCCCCGCGTCGGGCTCTGGGCTGATGGCTCAGAGCCTGGAGCCTGTTTCTGATTCTGTGTCTCCCTCTCTCTCTGCCCCTCCCCCGTTCATGCTCTGTCTTTCTCTCTGTCCCAAAAATAAATAAAAAATAATAATAAAAAAATAAAGCTATTAAAGGCACAAGGCACCAAGAAAGAAGGGTCACAGACACCCTACATAGGATGCGGCTGTTGGGAACTATCAGCACCACTCCAAAGAACAATGAGAAGCTTCAAGATACCAGCCGATGTTTCCTGAGCCCCGACATGTGGCCAACAGCCCACGACTACTTTACAGGTGATCTCCTTCCCCCTCACAACAGCCACTGTCGGGAAATGCAAAACGAGAGCTAAGGAAATAAACGTTTACCAGTGTGCACATGTGTGCATGTACACGTGCATGCACACACATACACACACACACACACTCATTCACCACAGTCATTTTGCACTTAGGTTTGTCTTGCATCCATGACCTTGCCCATTTCTCGAAGGATGGGCTTTATACGCCCACATTTGCAGGCTCACTTCCCACCATTAAACTTTTTTTCTTTTTTTTTTTCCTTCCCAAAATCCACTCCCCAGAGAAAGCCTGTGAAGCCCAGATCAAGAGCACATGAAGACCTACCCACTGTTTCGGCCAGATAAAACAACGAGAAAGTTCTGTGGATGCTGAAGCGAAGCAGCATGGCGTCGAAACAAAGGGACTCCATCGAGACGGAGCCGTGCCAAAATACGACAGATAAATCAAATCTTGTTGCCAAAAAAGCATGATGGTGGGTTTCGAATACTACTGATCAATAGAACATATCTGAACAGATGATAAATAGCGCATTGAGGGTGTACAAAATCATGGAAAATCACACGCCTCCATTTTTTTAAATGACTAAGTAAAGAATGTTCTGGAAACGTAACAATAGTGACACAGAGACTGGAGATGAATGGACGGATGCAGACGCACAAAAACAAGATGGCGTTCCCATTGCCCTCCCTCCGTCTTCAAAGATGTAGACTGGCGGAACTTGAGCTGTTCAGTCATGGGCAGAAAAATGAGATATATCTTTCAACATGAGCACTTACAGGATGGTGGCTACAACTGCCTAGTTAGCTCATTTCTGTCTTCCACAAGTGCTGATGATGAGCTGCGGTTCGCGGGCACTGTGATGGCTGCTGGGGGTGGCCTGTGACAGGCTCGCAGATAGGCCCTTTCAAGGGCACAGAGTGGACAGAGTGGAAGACCGCACGTCAGCAGGGGAGGCATTAGACCCCGCAGGGACAGTGGTTTGTCAAAGGACATGAAGCACGCCCTCCGTGGAAATAATAACTATTTTGGGGAACAGAGAGAATTTTGACAAAGCTGTAGGTTAAGGTGCCAGAAGGAAAGAAGTGTAAATGAGAAATAAAAAGCAGATTACGGGCGCCTGGTTTGTTCAGTCGGTTGAGCACCTGACTTCAGCTCAGGTCATGATCTCACAGTTCGCAGGTTCGAGCCCCGCGTCAGGCTCTGTGCTGACAGCTCGGAGCCAGGAGCCTGCTTCGGACTCTGTGTCTCCCTCTCTCTCTGCCCCTCCCCTGCTCACGCTCTGTCAATCTCTCTCTCAAAGAACAAACATTTTAAAAAAAATTTTTTAAAAGCAAATTAGAGGGGCGCCTGGGTGGCGCAGTCGGTTGAGCGTCCGACTTCAGCCAGGTCACGATCTCGCGGTCCGTGAGTTCGAGCCCCGCATCGGGCTCTGGGCTGACAGCTCAGAGCCTGGAGCCTGTTTCGGATTCTGTGTCTCCCTCTCTCTCTGCCCCTCCCCCATTCATGCTCTGTCTCTCTCTGTCCCAAAAATAAATAAATGTTGAAAAAATAAATAAATAAAAGCAAATTAGAGCAACATGTGTGGGTGTGTGCATATGCAGAGGTGTGTGTGTGTGCATGCACAGCAGTATGTGCGTGTTCAGGGGTGTGTGCACGTGCAGGGGTCTGTGCATGTGTGCATGGGTGTGTGCATGTGTGGGGATGTGCTCGGAGGTGTGTGTGTGTGTGCGGGCATGTGTGCACATGTGCAGGGGTCTTTGCATGTGTGCAAGGGTGTGTGTGTGCATGGGTGTGTGCAGGGATTGATCGGGGGGGTGTGCATGTGCAGGTATGTGCACACGTGTGCAGGGGTGTGCACACATGTGCAAGGTTAGATGCATGGGTATGGGCATGCACAGGGATGTGCTCAGAAGTGTGTTTGTGTATGCACGGCAGTATGTTCTTGTGCAGAAGTGTGTGAGTGTGTGCAGGAGTATATGCAAGTGCAGGGGTGTGTGCGTGTGCAGGATGTGCTCAGGGATGTGACTGTGTGTGCAGGGGTGTGTGTGTGTGTGTGTAAGAGTGTCATATAAGCCACTAAGAACCTTGGACTTAATTCTGGATACAATGGAGTTTACACAATTAGGGGGTATATATTCCTTTGAGAAACTGATAAAACACTCCAGTCTTTCCCCCAGGGGAAAAAAGAAACTGCATACAGGCATTCTTGCCCAAATTTATATATAATTTAAAGTGGATTACAGTCCTTCTGAGGTCCATCCATGGATGCCCCAGTTTATAAAAACGTGCAATAGATAACATGAGTTCAAAAAAGATTGCAAGAAATCGACATATCTGAAGATGAACATATTTATTAATAATGGGCAAAATTCCATTGTTGATACATACATCTTAATAAATATTATGATATTTTATGTTGTTTCAACATAAAATGAGACTAACGAATGATCCTGATCATCTGAAGATAAGCTCAAAAAACTCGACTTTTACTAAACTTTCTCCGTGCCACAATTACAGCTGCACGGAAATCATATACCCTGAAATTACAAATTTTCTGTGAATATAAAGCAATGAAAATCCTGTACTGTTCTTATAAAATAATAATTTTTCGGTCACTTAAAAATAGGTGTCAGAATACCTCTATCTCGTCATCTAAGGGCCTCTGATGTAGCATATGCCAAGGGCCACACTGTTGCTCATTCTTGGCAGGCCATGAGTTGCCACCATATTGGTTTTACTATACGAATTACCAAAATGGGGGTATAGAGGCAGGTACTTCCCAGGCAAAGGTGCCTGTCTTATTTACAGCTTGAAATTTCAAGAAGAGAACCTCCGAGCACATTTGACGAACAGCATGGCGTGCTGATGTAAATCAAAAGGGCCTGCGGTTCTTTCAACCCATGAGCAACTTTATTGGCATATTCTGAAATGGCCGGTCTTCTCTGCCTCTCCTAGGCAAACTGAAAGCTGGAAGTCGGCATCTAAGAGGTCAGATTTGATGTGAGCCATTCATAACATCACAGGCTATTCGGGGTAGTGAGCCCACAAGGTCAGGGCAGGGTTATCACACGGCCACTGATGAGGACACGCATGGGTCAAGCAGCAGATAAGGACAGAAACCACAAGCCCAGATGTCTCAGGCTCTTTTCGAATCCATTTCCAGAGGGCTTCTGATCATCGCCTGGGGATGCACTAATGTGGCCCACCTCCTCTTGTCTTATTCCATGACCAGGTACATTGTCCCAACGCCTCTCAACATGGCTCTGGCTGCACTGGGTCCCTTGGTAGCCCCTCTAGGTGGCTCCTGAAGGAATCCCACCTTGCACCCTCCCGCCTCCTGAGACTGAAGGACCCTCCATTGGAGATGGTGCTGGAGGCACTGGAAGTGAAGATGTCCAGTGACAGGCAAGTCCCAGCACCCAGAGCTAGATCAGGGGGATCCAGGGTAAGCCCAGAACCCTCCCGCAGGGGGACCATAGAGCCTCATCTCAGGGAAGGCAAATGTGTCCTCAGGGAAAAGGGTAAGATAGGGTTTGGGGGAAGGAAGCACAAACCCAAAGCCAGGGAAATCTGGAAATGAAATTCGAGATGAGATCCAACTTTAGGAGAGAAGGAAGAGGAATTGGTAACTATGTTGTGAAAAGAGCTGAAATATCTGAATCTTCCTCCTGTTGGATCCTTGTTCCAAGGATGCAGGGTCCGTGGAAGGGATGACCCAGACCAGGAAAGGGATCGGGAAGACTAGACATGTTCCCAGTGCGTGGCAGTGTGACAAGAGCCACGGCTTCAGAACCTGTCTGAACTGGGTTAGAATTATGCTGACAGCTGACTGCCCTTCACTGTCTATGTGTGTTTAGACAGATCAGCTCTTGGAGATACAATGTTATCAGCTCCAGAAGAAGATGGCCCATATCTATTCTGTGGTTTTATGAGAATCAGTATAGACAAAGCCCCTGGTACAGTATCGAGAGTGTAATGGTATGTTGTGGTGTCACCGGTATGGTCCGAGGGCTTCCGTGTCCAGGCTTAGCCTGTTTTCCAAATGTTCCTTAAGGCAGTTCCCTCCCAAGGGCACAGTTGTCCGTGACGTCAACCCAAGATCCAGGACTCCTGGGTAGACTCCTGATCACAAATGCCCTACCCCATTGTCCCATAAGTAAACTTGTTCTCCCAGGTTTTCTGATTGCTCAGAAAACAGTTGTTTCACATTCAAAGAGCTCAAAAGACTCTCAATTTTTTGACTTTGTGCAATAGAGTTCGCCAGAGCCGCCCCCCTCCCGTGCTGCCAGTGTAGACAATGCAACACCACTGGGGATTGTTTGTATGCATTGATGCAGATGGGAGCTTTTGCCTAGTGATGGGGAAAAGAGAGAGGAGTTTTGGGGGATCTGAGGGGCCGGGAGTAAAGATAAGGTGGTTGGGAGAGACGCTACAGTGTCTGTTTCCCATGGCGGGTCAGGGGGAGAGCCAGTGAAAGACGGAGAACTTTACTAGAAACTTTGTGAGTCTGGACACAGAACAGTTAGAGGTCCCGCTGAGCAGAGAACTGACACTGGGTTGGGGAAGTGATCATTCTCTTGCCTTTGCTAAGAGTCCGGCACCTCCGTCCAGGGGCTTGAGGGGCGACAGCCATGTCTGCCCAACAGATTGGACTTCTTCGGATGGGAACCGGAGACTGAGGCAGAAGGCCCCTCCTTCCAACAGTGCCATGGCCAGGCCAGACGGTGTGAGGCAAGCAGGTGAGGGGTCAAGGAACAAGTTCTCTGGCGGCTGGGGCTGGCTCACTTAGCAACGTGTGGTCCACACCGGGGAGTTGTGGCTGTAGGCACAGACCAATGTTGCTGAAAATTCCAGAAACGCTTGTGAGGAGGATGAAGAGGAGG
>NW_024412419.1:4778725-4813070 GCF_014898765.1 Herpailurus yagouaroundi
GGAGGGGAGGAGGGGAGGAGGGGGAGGAGGGGGAGGAGGGGGAGGAGGAGGCCCCTGGGACCAGCGTGTGCAGAGGATGGGCTGCCTGCCTTGTGAGCGTCTCAGCCTGGTGACGGCATCCTAGGTGACTGAGACCCACCCCACGGCTCTCCGGGGCTGGTTCCCACGTGGGCGGCCCAGCCTGGGCATGGGACCAGGCAGAGCTCAGGAGGGAGGGCACTCTTGTGCTCCCGAGCATCCTTCCTGAGCTGGTGCACTCCTTCTCTACCCCTGTCCACGGACCGATTTGCAAAGGCCTTTCAGGCGCCTCCCTCCACGAGGCCGGTGCAGATGGTCCCACAAGCCTGGTGCCCCGGGACAGAGTGCGGGGCTGGCCTGCCCCAGGCCGCAGCAGCGGAGGCCTCCCTTGGCCCCTGTGGGACATGGACGGCTGGCAGGAGATGGGGCCTGAGAGGGGGGACGGGGAGGGGACCGGCACGAGGCAGTGAAGGGCGTTTGCGAAAGTGGGGACCCCCGGTGGGCTCCCTCCCGTGTTCTTTATCACACCTACCGCCCTCTCGGGGTTCCGCGACTCCACACCTGGCAGGGCCGCTCTCCCCCTCGTTCAGGCTAGTATTTCATTACAGCCTAATCTTCTCAAAGCCCTGGGTTAAGCTGACTCTGACGGAAAAAGAAAAGGTTAATAAGCACAGACATGATAATTGCTCATCTGTATCTCCGCAC
Organism: Herpailurus yagouaroundi; assembly: GCF_014898765.1. Taxonomy (NCBI): domain Eukaryota; kingdom Metazoa; phylum Chordata; class Mammalia; order Carnivora; family Felidae; genus Herpailurus; species Herpailurus yagouaroundi. The sequence continues at coordinate 4,779,449 of NW_024412419.1, forward strand.
ACTCGCTAAGTCGTGCTCGGCAGCCAGAGATGAGACAGCCCGGCTGCGGCTGCGAGCAGGGGTGGGGGTGGGGGGGAGGGTGTCCACAGGATCCCGGGAGAGTCTCTGTACGGTTTGAAAATGGGATGCAAATGATAAGATCCTTAAAAACAAAAAACAGGAAGAAGCCGCACACGAGCCGATGAACAGGAGCCACGTGTAAAGACAGGATCCAAGATCTTGAAATGAACAACAGCCACGAAAAAGAAAGAACAGTGAATCTTTAGGAATCGACAAATCCGAAGCAGACCATGGGAGAGCTGGGTGGTCATTCAGTTGGTCCAGACTCGAAAGGAAAGAAAGATAAAGATGGAAGGAAAGGGCTTGAGAACCACCCAGATGGGCCGGAGGCCGAGGCAACAGTCAAGATAAAGCCAAGTTGACCAAGAAGCCAAGAGGGCCGTGACCACCGCGCCCCCAGCCACGCGTCACTTGTGCCCAAACACGGGACACCTCCTCATCCCGCTCGGTTTACCTACGACGCCGTGTCGGGCAGTGTAACGAGTGGGGATTTCTTAGCCACGGGACGCCCTCTTTTCCCGGCGACACTTCCGCGGAAGGCAAGCCTAATTAATTCAGAATCCATTTGCCCGCTCCCTTGTGGTATGAATTAATGAGATTTTTCACGCAGTCTATCCGGGTAACAGCTTCACGTCCCTTCATCTCCTGAGATGCTCAGAGCCAAAGGGGCTCCGGGCCTGTCCTCCCGTCACCACTGCCTTTGATGGGTGAGCTCCCCACGTTCTGGGAGCTGAGGGCAGAGGACCGGGGAGGCTGCCGGTCACAACATTTCCGCAGGTCATGGAGCCGCTCTCCGAACCCTCGTCGCACGGCTGGTGTCTCTGGGTGAGGCTTTCCCCACACCCCTCGGGAGAGCAGGCGTGCCCGGGTGGCGAGCACGGGCCTGGTCCAGCCACGCGTGTTCACACGGGGCATGTGGGACCCACGCAGAGACCCTGTGCACCCGCCGTCCTCCTGCCTGCATGGGGACACGACCTTCCCCACTGCCAACAGGCCGGTCCCCGGCCCCAGAGGCAGGGCAAGTTCAAGGGTCCCCTAGTCAGCGATGCGCAAGAAAATGATTCGTGGTGAGCGCAGCAGAAGGGGGGAAATGCCCAGTGGGCACCGCCTTCAACTTACTTACCTCCACCCACGTGCTCTCAGGGCCCCCCTCCCCCACCACATCCATCCTCTGGACTGGCTTTCTCCTTCTTCCTGACTTCTCGTACAAGAAATAAGGCGTGTTCCTTTCTCGTGTGTGTCCTAACTCCCCCGGGGAAAAGTTTTCCTGATCCTTCCTGAGGAGCTTCCTCTTCTCCTGTTGCACATCAGTCCCCCCTTCCAATGTTCCCGGTGTATCTTCGCCCGTCTCCGAGCTAGACCGTGAGCGACTGGCGGCCGGGCTTACTTACCTCTTTTCATCTTGGGTCCCCATCGTGGGTCTCAGCATATGGAGGCACAAATACAGAGCACTGGACAGTCGTGGACCAGGAAACCGACGCAGACTGCTCGAGACCGCAGAGTTGGGGACCAGCTGGGGTCGGGGCAGTCACCAGCAGGTGGGGACACAAGGTGGTCATCTGTGAGATGTCCTGTGCTCCCGCCGAGGGTTGGGGCTCCGCTCCGTTACCGAATGCAGACCACCAGGACTGCTGTGCTCACGCACTCCTTCAAGAGTCCCTGAGCCCTTCTGAGAAGCAGGCTGGGGCCAGGTGCTGGGGCAGGGGGAGGCGGGGAGCTCAGGATCCAGGGAAAGAGGCAGATTCCAGAACAGAGTGTGAGGGCTCAGAGAGAGGTCAGCAGAGCCTGTTCTGGGGGCAAAGAAGAGAGACTCCAAATCCTGCCTGCAGGACACAGGGAGGCTCCCTGCAGGAGAAGGTCATAGGCACACAGAGAAACCGGCCATGTCAGTGCAGGGCAAGGACAGGAGGGGTGCAGCCAGAGGAAGGCACACTCACAGAGGCGCGAGGGTCTTATACCGTGGAAGGCCAGTGCAGGGTAAAAGGCCTTCATCAGGGAAGACCATACATGCCAACTTTCACTCAGCACCTGTAGAGAGGTGTGTGCGTGTGTGTGCGTGCGTGTGTGCGCGTGAACCACATGCAGTGATGTGTTGGTAAATGTTTAACAACTGGCGGGGGGTGGGATGCTCCGTCGTCCGTCAAATCCGCCAGTTCCTACGTAGTCTGCCCTCAGTCAAGGGCTGGGGAGAGAGGAGCCCCAGGAGACAGGTGCATCCGGAGAGAGGGAGGCGTACAGCCGGGCTGAGCGCCGCTGTGCACGCACGCAGGCACCTTTCAGGGTTCTTTCTTAAGGGTACGTCCTCACATAGGACTTCCCAGTTTTCTTCAAGGGTCAGCGGATTGTTTCTGCACTACACTGCACTGTTTTCACCTCCCTGTGTTTGGACCTCAAAAGACGCTTGTGAAGCGATCACCGTGCAGGATGCTTTTCATTTTGGCCATTTCCTCTCTCCTTTGCAGTCATTTTGCCTACACCAGATTCAGCTTCTGTTGGAGCTATTCCCCTGTGTTCCGCCCAGAGTATTCAACGTAGCTTTTAGAGAAAGAGCGGGGGGGGGGGGGGGGGGGGTTGTTTACACAGGCAGACTGAATATCTTTCCCTCCTCAAGTCCCATGAAAATGACAGTAAAGAGATAAAAGGCAAAAACTCAAAGGACGAAGAGGACGGGAGAAGACGCCGGGCAGAGAGGTCAGGGGAGTTCGGCGCTGGAGAGCACCCCAGTGGCCCGGACTCAGCAGACCAGAGAAACCCGGGCCCCAAGAATGCTGCACCCATACAGGCGGGACTCGGCTGGGCAGAGGCCAGTGGACTGGAAAACACAGTGGATGCTGGAAGGCGGGGTTGAGGCTCTAGAAGCAGGCAGGGTGGTGGAAATTTACAGAAGCAATTGGGGAGCTACCCTCGCAAAAGACCTGGGGTCAGCTTGGAGATGTGGGAGCAAAGGACCTTGATCCAGGACACCAGCTGTCACAGCCGGACCCCAAGACCTGACCTTTACAGCTCACCTGCTTGTAGCCACCGGCCTTTGTCCCACATTTGTCCCTCAGCTCTTCTTTCCAGCTCGCCTCCTTACTCAGGCGAGGACCCTAACATCCCATGACGGAGATGGAAACTATCCCTCAAGCAATAACAGCTCAAGGTTCCCACAGGGACAGACCGGCCAGACCAGTTTGGGCATCCCGCCCACCCCCCCCACACACTCATGCCTGCGAAGATGGACCACGGAGAGACGGGCCGGTCCCTTACCTCATTGTGATTCTAAGTCTCCACCCCGGGAACAGGAGCCTCGTGTACATAACATACAGCGTATGCACAGGCGGGTCTCCTTAAGGTCCAGCTCCCGGACCCCCGGAGCACCTTCACTTTGTCGTCCAATCTCTGCCTCCATCTTGACCTGGGTTTCTGTTCTGTCTCTCGTGTATCGTGTAAGGACATTGCAAACGGACTTAGAGCCCACGAGGGTAATCCAGGATGACCCCGTCCCGAGACCCCTAACTTAGTAACATCTGCCTAGACCCTCTTTCCAAATAAAGTGACAGGGTCCAAGGGTTGGGTTGTAGACATATTTATTTTAAGGCCACCATTCAACCCACTACGGAAGGGAAGACCGGAAGAGGGAAAGACGGGAACTTTAACAAAAAGAGAATGAAAACCAAGAGAAAATCAAATACAAGTACAGAATACTATTAATTTCCTGTGATAAGTAAGATAATGCAGACATTGCCCCCACGAAATAAGAACAGAATGCTGTAACAAAAGGGGAGACGTACATCTTTGTTTACAGCAGTATTAACCACGAGAGTCGAGAGCTAGAAGCAACCCAAATGACCATCAAGGGATGAACGGACAAACAAAATGCCATATATGCACGGTGAATATGACTCAGCCTTAAAAAGGAAGGATCGGGGCGGGGGGGGGGGGTGGTGGTGCCTGAGGTGGCTCAGTCAGTTAAGCATCTGACTTCAGCTCAGGTCATGATCTCATAGTTGGTGGATTCGAGCCCCGTGTCGGCCTCTGTGCTGACAGCTCAAAGTCTGGAGTCTGTTTTGGATTCTGTGTCTCCCTCTTTATCTCTCTCTCTGTCCTCTCCCCTACTCGCGCTCTATCTCACTCTGTCTCTCAAACATAAATAAAGGTAAAAAAAAAAATTTTTTTTAAGGATGGATGGAAATTCTTACACATGCTATGGCATGGATGGACCTCGAAGACATTCTCTAAGTGAAATAATCCAGTCACAATGGACAAATCGTGTATGATTCCACTTATATGAGGTGTCTAGGTCAAATGCAGAAAGAAGGTGGAATGCAAGTCCCAGAGGCTAGAAGAGAGAGGAATGGAGACCTGGGGGGTGGTTGTGGAGGGGAATGGAGACAGAATTTCAGTTTTGCAACATGAAAAGTCTTTTGGAGATCCCGTTAGCTGCCCATCAATATGAATGCATTTACCACGACTGAACTAGACACTGAAAAATGATGAACATGGTAAGTTTTATGTTATGCATATTTTGCCACAATTTTTTTTTAAACTTTATAAAAGGGGGGGGGGCATTCAGAAAAACAAAGTTAGACCCAAAAAACACGAGAGGTGAATCTGAAAATTTATCAGACACACTCAAATCATCTGTCTTTGTAGTTAGGTCTAGAACCCACACTGGAGGCCACTACACTTTCTCGACGAGGCTGGGTCAGACTGCCCAGAGACAGAGAACTGGAAACTTCAAAAATGCAGGATTTGCAACACACTTAATACAAAGTGGACTGGAAAGCATTGCAACAGGCCTGGGAACAGACCAGGTCTCACGTCACGTCGTCAGAATACTGACAAGGAGTCAGGCACACACTCTTTCAACTTCAAAGACGTCTTCCAATGTCTCCATCGCCACTTGGAACTCATCAGACCGGGTCTCTGAAGTTTAGCGTAAAAACCATGGCCTCAGGATGGGCAGGGAGAGAATCGCAGAAATTTCCAGGGGTTGACTGGACTTCAGAAGCATTAAGTCCAACAGGCTCACTTGCCAGAAACGGAAATGCCAGACCAGACCGGAAGTGGTGTGCCCCCCAAAGCAGGCAAGATATGAAGGATGGGCCTGGAGCTCACATCCCGGGGTTGCCAACACCTGCTTCTGACTGCTGCTCGATGTGGAAAGGTTTCCTGAAAAGGCTGGAGATTTGGGGGAGAAGGCGGTCAGAAAAGATGAGAATTTGGAAGTAGAAAACTGCCCTTTGAGACTCAAGGCGTTCTTTTATGGCGTTTCCTCCACACTTGTATTCTTTGACCTCTGCACAAGTCCCGGGAAATGAGATGCTCACACAGCCCAACATGTGCCTGGTGGGCTCCGTTTGCCTAAGGGAACAGGACACGGCGTGAAGTCGTGACCGCAGTGTCCACACGGATGTGCAGGGGCAGCACAGGCAGGGTCAGCCTGTGCAACGCCACAGCCACCAAAACAGACTGGGAAAGTAGACGTGATTAGCTTCAGGAACCTAAGGTTAACCTAAATCCCTCCGAACTGTTCTGACAAAGGATATTCGGACAGGTTAAGTAATCTGCTAATTTCCCACCAGCCCAAAAAAGGACCCTTGCAAATCTTTCTGAATTCCTCTCTCTCTCTCTCTCTCTCTCTCTCTCTCTCTCTCTCTCTCTGTCTTATGGGTCTCAGCCTAGCCCAAGATTAGTGAGGATTCACACTAACATCCACACTTCTTATGCGATTTTGCTACCGTTGGTGTGGAAACCTTAAGACCCCTGGATTACTGGAAAATTACCGCTCAACAGACGATAGATGAGAGAGACAGACAGAGATAGAGAGACTGAGAGAGACACAGGGAAAGTGAGAGATTCATTCGTTGCTATTTGGGGCTTTTTACAAAAAGAAAGCAAAACGTGTCTCTTTATCTGAAAGTTTCATGGCACCTCAATGCCTTGCTGTGTCACTGGTGCCTTCCCCCTGAGGCTCCTGGCCCCTTCCCGGAACCGGATGCCCCCCTCGCTGAAAAAGCCGCGCCCGCCTCAACTGGGGCAGGCGGGCGCACCGCATGTTCTCACCACCGTGGGGCACGGGTGCCCTCCGTTACGCCCTCCGCTACATTGGCTCCCTTCAGTGGGCTGGCTGCCCCTCGAGTGTTTGCTTACTTGCTCCCTGGACGTGCCAAGACTAACCCAGGCCGCCTCCTCCCCGCTTCCCTTTATGACACCCTCCCCTGCTCTTCTGTTTTGCCCCCGGTCGGCGAGGTCCTGGAAAACCACGGCCTGCGATGCACACTGCGCTCGCCACACTGACCTCCCTCAGAGCAGGTGCATCTGGGGCCACTGGAGACGGGGAGGAGCCGTGCGATCTCAGCATGTGGCGGCTGGAGGCACCCTGGGGGACCCTCACTCCCAGTGGTTTGAATACTATTCGCCATGGAAACCACAGACCCCACCGAGCCTCCGCATTCCACTAACGAGAAAACAGATCTACGAAGAGGAAAGACTAACCCGGGAGACACAGACCGACTTCTCGCAGAGGATTCTAGAGTCCTGCTTTTTTGGCCATCCTCCCTCAACCAAACAGGATTTAGCGCGAGGTGGCCTTCTCACTAGGTCACCTCCTGCCCACTGAGGCGTGTCCTTCGGGGTCACCTTTTCCCTTTACCTCGCTGGCGTCTCCACCAGGCTGTTTTTTAGTGTGTGTGAATTTACATTTAGATGGAGAACATGCTCCATTTGCTAGGGTCCATTTCGGTAAGTGACAAATTCCAGAATGGCAGTGCATTCGTTACAACCAATTAGGAGGAAATTATCACTGTAAAGTGCTCGTATCCACTGCGCTGGGACAAAAGCCAACACGAAGCATTTACTAGGTCTTACCTCATCAGGTTCACGAGACAGTGAAGAGGTTTAAATCCAATTCAATAAAATATTTGATGTGAAGACTGAGCCTGTAGGACTATAAATTCCAGTTCCTGGGCCAGAAAGAGGTGACTTCATATATCCGTGCATCATTCACCTCCTCTCTCCACTGTTACCAACGGCAACGGATGTTGGAAAACCTCGTGATTTTGAAGATATACCAGCGCGTATTCAGATCCAAGCTCTGCCACTTTTAAGATGTGTGATCTCGAGATCATTTATGCCCTTATGTGTAAGACCGAGACAAGTACGCATACATACCTTGTAGGACTTAAAAATGGGTAGAATCTTGTAGAGCATCCGCCCAGCACATAGTAACTGTCCAACAAACGGTAGCTGTTATTCCTTTGTTAGCTGTTCCTACACGTCAGTGGTACTGTTTCATATTTATTAAAGCAAGTATGTATCGTTGGGGCAATAAATAGAGTATTTAGTATCACGTAGATGCCAAATATTTTACCACATCTTAGGTAGGTTTCAAAGAAGTCAAAATTTAGCTCTTACCATCAAAATAATTCATGAGATAGGGGAAGAGAAAAATAAATACATATTCTAATACTAAAATCATTTCAAACGGATTAAAATCACAAACCAGGAGAAAATTAGGATGTAAAATTTCTCTCATTTATAGTGGAGTTAAGAAAACCTTTTTTGGGGCGCCTGGGTGGCTCAGTCGCTTAAGCGGCCGACTTCGGCTCAGGTCATGATCTCGCAGTCCGTGAGTTCGAGCCCCGCGTTGGGCTCTGTGCTGACGGCTCAGAGCCTGGAGCCTGTTTCAGATTCTATGTCTCCCTCTCTCCGACCTTCCCCCGTTCATGCTCTCTCTCTGTCTCAAAAATAAATAAACGTTAAAAAAAAAAGGAAACCTTTTTTTTTTTTTTTTAAGGAGCCCAACATGGGGCTTGAATTCACAACGCTGAGATCAACACCTAAGCTGAGATTAAGACTTGGACATTTAACCGGCTGAGCCACCCAGGTGCTCCATAGAAAAACTGCTTTAAAATATGTCTTTTTAGAAAATAAAGAAATCATTAAGGAAAAGATTTCAGTACATAAAAAATGTAATACTTGTACACAGAAAATAGCACAAAACCAAACTGGCAAAATATTTAGAACACATATGACATAGGACTAATGCCTAAATATATAAATAAATCTCATAAAGCAATATTATAAAAAGACAGAGGCCCAAGAGAACGCTTTGGTGAAGTACGTGGACAGAAAAAGCAATACAAAACACTTAGAAACATAAATTGATTCTCGGCGTCATTTAAAATTTTTTAATGTTTATTTTTGAGAGAGAGAGAGAGAGAGAGAGAGAAACTGAGCATAAATGGGGGAGGGGCAGAGAGAGAGGGAGACACAGAGTCCAAAGCAGGCTCCAGGCTCTGAGCTGTCAGCACAGAGCCCAATGAGGGGCTCGAACCCACGAACCGTGAGATCATGGCCTGAGCCGAAGTCGGACGCTTAACTGACTGGGCCACCCAGGCGTTCCTCAGCTTCATTTATATTTTAGAAATACACATTAAAACAAGGTGGTAGGATTATTTACCTCTACAACTTGCAAAAATTAAGATGGGGGAACATCATACACCGTTGGTGTCACTAAATTGGAACACATTTTTGGATGCTAAATCGGTCAATTTTGAATAAATTAAAAATGAATAAACTGAATATATTATTTGACTCCGTGGTTACTTTGTTACACACTTAATTCTACAGACATACTCTCAGAAATACCCAATATATGTAAGCATACACATATACTCACACACATGTGCACACCTGCACACACACACCTGCACACGCACACACATGCAAACACACACTGGGGTGCATTTGCTGCACCTGATTATTACAGCTAATAGCTGGCAACAACGGTCAAGAATATGTTCAATACAAAGATACAAAAGAGACAAACAAACGAAAACAGACTCTTAACTATAGACAGCAAACTAGTGGCCACCAAAGGAAGGCGGGGGGGGAGGACGGGTGTAAGAGATGAAGGGGATTAAGGAGGGCCCTTGCGAGGAGCACCGGCCGAAGTACGGAAGTGTTGAATCGCTACCTTGTACCCCTGAAACGAATACAACACTCTATGTTAACGATACTGGAATTGAAAAAATAAAAGAATTTAAAGAGCCCAAATGTCCATCAACTGACGAGTGGATAAAGAACATGTGGCATATATATGTAGATAGATAGAGATATATAGATATAGATATAATGGACTACCAGTCAGCCATCAAAAAGAATAAAATCCTGCCATCTGCAACAATGCGAATGGAACCAGAGTGTATTGCACTAAGTGAACGAAGTCAGAGAGATATAAACGCCGTGAGATTTCACTCCTATGTGGAATTTAAGAAACGCAACAGATGAACATAGGGGAAGGGAAAGAAAGCTAAGCTAAAAAGAGAGGGACGCAAACCATAAGTGACTCTTAAATACAGAGAACAAACTGAGGGTGGCTGGAGGGGAGGGGGTGGGGGATGGGCTAGATGAGGGATGGGTATTAAGGAGGACACTTGTGATGAGCACTGGGTTTTGTACGTAGGTGATGAATCACTACATCCCACTCCTAAAACCAACATTACACCACTTGTTAACTAACCTGGATTAGAAAAAATAATAACAAAAAATTTTTAATTAAAAAAATTTTTAGACGAATCTGTTAAATAACTTAGGATTTACACGTACGACGAAACACTAAATGGATAGGAAAATGGAGTAAATACACACCTGTGTTCTCTTGTGAAAAAGTTCCAAGATGCATTTTAAGTAAGAAAAACCAAAGTATAAAAAACATGCATTAAGCTACCATGTGTTTTAACCCACAGAAAACAAAACATATATCCGTGCGGAGTTATTTTACTCATGAAGAAAGAAAAGAGATCGAGTGACAGCTCTTAACCAGCGAGGTCGTTTTCAGAAAAGTTAGGGGATGGAGTGAGTGGTTGGAGCGGAGTCACAGACAGGAGGCGAGTGTCCAGGTAAAAGCTGGGAAGACAGCAAGAGAACAGAAAGTGACAAACACAGGTCATTTCACATCAGGGACACAGGGACGGCACAGGAAGGGCCAAAAAGGGAGGAAGTGTCCCAGACTCCAGGGAGCCCCAGGCAGGAGAGGTCGCGGACCACACAGACCTGGGTTGACCAGAGAGACAGAGTCTAAGAGAGAAGGTGAAGGGCGCCTGGGTGGCTCAGGGGGTTAGGGGCCCGGCCTCAGCTCAGGTCATGAGCTCACGGTTCGTGGGTTCGAGCCCCGAGTCAGACTCTGTGCTGACAGCTCAAAGTCTGGAACCTGCTTTGGATTCTGTCTCTCCCTCTCTCTCTGCCCCTCTCCCGCTCGTTTTCTTTCTCTCTCTCTCTCTCTCTCTCTCTCTCTCTCAAATAAATAAACGTTAATTTTTTTTAGAGAGAGAGGGTGAGGATACTGTGTAGCACGCATCCGACTTGGGGGTGACAAAGGCCAGCAGCATATGGGAAATTCAGATCTACAGCAACGGTTAAAGGAATAAGATGTATTTTGCCTGAAAAAAACAAAGAGCCTCAGAAGCCCAAGAACTGCCTCCAGAGAAAAGGTCACAGCGTCCTGTGTGCCCCTCACAGGAGAACTGAAACGGGAGGGGAGAGGGAAGGGCGGGAACTGAATGGCCTCGGTGTGGGTTCAGGGCCCTGCCTCTTGCATAGAGAAGGTTCCAGACTCCAGGGGCGGGGAGAGGGCAGACGGGTGAGCAAGTGAGGACGCGGCTGCTTCTTAACCTACAAATCTGTGATCCTGACAGAGCTGGGGGCTGGTGACTCCGCTCAGTGTCATCAGTAGAGGTGGCTTGAGGCAACAGGACAGGAGAGGTGCTCGTGAGGACAGAGAGGGAGCCCTGGGCCGGCCCCCCACCCACGTGGCCGCCTGCAGACCTCCAGGAGTTCAGAAACGCAAATCCTGGTGTCAGCCGGGGCCCGCCTCCGCGAGCGAGGCCTCGTCCAGGCTGAACGGCACGGTGGATGCTTCCAGTGGGACACCTGCCTGAAGCGAAGGCGGGACAAGAGACAGGCGTGTGCGGCTCGATGCGAAGGATCAGAAGAGGAGCTTTCCACGCTGGCCGAAATCTCATCTCATTTAATCGTACTCCTCAGACGGGAGGGCGCCAGGGGACTCACTCTCCGGTACCAAAAGGCAGAGCGCAGATGGGGCGCCTGGGTGGCCCAGTCGGCTGAGCGTGCGACTCTTGCTTTCAGCTCAGGTCATGATCTCGTGGTCCGTGGGATCGAGACCCTCATCGGGCTCTGTGCTGACAGTGTGGAGCCTGCTTAGGATTCTCTCTCTCCCTCTCTCTGCCACACACCCCACCCACGCATGTGCTCTCTCTCTCTCTCTCTCTCTCAAGATAAATAAACTTTGAAAAAGAGAGAGAGAGAAGTGAGAGAGAGCATAGAATTGAAAAGCCAAGCTATGGAGCCAGGCTGCTTAGAACCGAATCCCTGCTCAGAACCAAATCCTTACTCGGCCAGGCACTAGCCGGCCCGCAGCCTCCAGCGAGCTCCTGAGCCCCCTTGTGTCTTTGTTTACCGATCAGTAAAATGAGGGTCACCGTGTTACCTGCCTCATAGGGCGTCCGGAAAACTGAACGAGTTCATGTTTGTAAGGAGTTCGGCACCACCACCGGCAGAAAATGACAGCTGCAGGCATATGCTTCCATGAACAAAATGTAACTCCCTCCCTAACAGATGAGAGAGTGGCACACCACAGCAGTCAGGCGATTCCTCCGAATTTATTCAGCTACTTAATGACACTCCTGGCCCCGGACCCTGGTCTCCAGATTCCTCTTCCACCAGCAGCGTGTCCCTGGGGGCAAACAGGACCCCGCGGAGTGCCTGCAGCCTCAGCAGGGACAGCCAGCATCCTACCCCACGCCATCACAGCCTGACCTGGTGGTGATGTGCGTTTCTTGAGGGGTCTGACCACATCTCACAGAAAAAGCTACCTAGGTCTCTAGAGTTCCAGCACTTTCCATCATGTTAAATACCACTTGACTTTCCATTTCTTCATGAAAAAAAGAAGAAAGAAAGAAGGAAAAAAGGAAGGAAGGAAGGAAGGAAGGAAGGAAGGAAGGAAGGAAGGAAGGAAGGAAAAGAAAGGGAGGGAGGAAGGGAGGGAGGAGGCGAGGAGAGGAGGGAAGAAGAGACCTCTCTCCTACTCAACCACTTTACAGTCTTGTTGGGACAATAAAACGAGACAATATATTTTAAATGTTAAAGAGTGCTACATAAATGTCAGCTCGAAAAAAATGGATCCTATAGTGCTGACTTCCAGTGAGCACTTATGAATCCTATTAATTAAAACAGCTTGTATGACTCTGTGACATTTAACTGCACTCTAGATAATTCATATATACGGACCCAGAGAACCTGGGATCTTCTGGGAAATACAATAAACGTGTGTGATATCTTCCAGGAAGATTTTAGTCGATGGAGAAAGGCCACTTGAAGCCAAAAGCAGGCCTGACAAAGGTCTTCGCACAAAGGCGGGACGCGGGTTCACATTAAGAACAACCCCAGGCTGGCCGTTTCCCGACACTCAGATGAGGCCTTTTCTTCAAATGCGTGAAATCGATGTCCATTCGATTGGGTTTCGCGGTCCTCAGCCAAACGCAGCTCACCTTTACAATATGGAACTGGCTCCTTAAAGGAGACTTTTTGCGGCTGTAAAACAATTTGTGCCTGTGTCACTTGATTTCCTGCTACTCCAAAGACTGTATCTTCACCGATTACAACAGCAGTAGATGATTCCTAGGTTTTAATGTGAACAACACATACAATAATGCACGTGAAACACTTAGCAGATGCTTCGTGCTCTTTTCATCAACTACAGTGACTCCAACTTCTAAGAGACAAACATTCTCTGTTGGAAAAGAAGTTGGTTTTTAACTACAAATGGAAACAGGTCTTCTTGAAAGTTTTTCGTTTATAAAATCTGCTGGGCTGTCTCTTGTGTTGGGTCACGGGGCAAACGCTTAAGCTCTTGTTACCTGGATGATAAAGGCGTAGCTCTTAACTCTTCATTTTTCTTTATTAGTAAAATTCAATAATAAGCCACCAATGTTCTTGACTGTGAGAAAAGATGTGGACCGTCGTCGTGCGTAAACTCTCGGATAAATTTGCTCTGCGCTGTGGCAATCCTCCTGCGGAAAATAATGTATATGTTGACACAACTCCAGGGCTGGAGAGTCTCAGTTTGCCAGCGCGCAAAATAACTCAGCAGTGAATATTAAGAGATGTGTTTTTCGTTGAGCCCAGACATCTGTGAGAGTCCAGAGATGCTCAGCAAGATAGAAGGAGAAGGAAGAGAATTAACCGTAACACACTGTCTTGTCTGGGCAAGGACTGATGGCTCCTTTTCATCGTAGTGTCTGACTTCTCTCTCATATCAGATAATCTGAAGAAAAGGATGATGTCTTTGATGCAGAAATGAGAAAATGAAGTCACACTGAAGTTAAGTAGCTTGTCCACAGAGCTCATAAAGTAGCCAACACTCAAATCCCAGCCCAGGTCTGACAGGCAGGAGATCCTTCATCCATTGGGCAAATACTTATTGGACTCCTGTTATACGCTGGGCACTGTTCTAGGCACTGAGGTTACAGCAATGAGCAAACAATGCCCCTGGCTCCATGGAGTGTGCATTCTAGCACAGAAGCACAAATGAACATGTATATATTATGGATAGAGTTATAGACATGCAAAGGGAAAGAGATACAGTTATAGATACGGATATAAATATTGTTGTGGATATAGTTATGGATATAAGTATGTAGTTACGGTATGGGTATACACGTATAGATATGCATACAGGTACAGATAGAGCCATGGATGTGGATATGATAGATGTAAATGTGGACGGAGGGGCGCCTGGGTGGCTCAGTCGGTCGGGCGTCCGACTTCGACTCAGGTCATGATCTCACGGTTCATGAGTTCGAGCCCCTCATGGGCGCTGTGCTGACAGCTCAGAGCCTGGAGCCTGCTTCGGATTCTGGGTCTCCTCCTCTGTCTGCCCAGCTCATGCTCTGTCTCTGTCTTTCTTTCAATAATAAAACAAACAAACAAACAAATGTGGACAGAGACGCAGGCATAGACAGAGACACAGGTCGAGACTTGTAGTGACGAGTCAGAGCTAAAGAGAAGAGAAAGATGAATGGTAGTTTAGGCCAGACGATGGGGAAGGCCTTTCTTACGAGTAATGCTAAACAGAGACTTGAAAAAAGACCAAAATGAAGCCCCGAGTGTGATGTACGAGGTGGCCTGGAAGGATCAGGTTGGGTGCTATGCAAACAGGAGACTCTAGGGGGCAGTAGTCTGTAGGCAGAAATACCAGTGAAGAGGTCATTGGCGCAGTTCCTAAGGAGGAACATGGGGGCTCCACTGAGTAGTGGTGCCAGCACTGCTGAGAAGTGGTCCTCGCCAGCCACACCACGTCACGTTAGATTTCCCTAGGGAACTTAAAGGGACTTTTTTTAAATAAAAGACTAACTTACTTAAAGGTTTTGTGGGAACCAAGGCGTGACGTAATGCAGTACGTGCCCACACCGTGCTTTCCCAAGTTCTTGAGACGGCAACGAAAGGGCACCAAACAACACATCCTGTGCTGATCCTGATAAAAATCATAAGGGATTTAGGACTCTAAGTGGATCCAATCCATTATGCAGTTGTGAAGTCATGGCCTGGAGAAGTGGGAAGCTCTCGGACCCCTTCCAGCCTGATCTTGTTTTCCAAATGGAGGCACTTGGGCAAGGTCACATAGCCACTCAGTTGGGAATGACGCCTCCCTCTGCTTACAGCCTCTTCCTGCACCCATCACCTCTTATTGATGCACATAGAAAATGAAGACGATTGTTTTATTAAAAGAATGACCACCATTCTTAGAAACAGATCTCTGCATCTTCTACCGGACCGGACCGTAACCTCATCTTTTATGCAAATTTCTCTAGGTAGAAACAGCCCCGAGCTATGAGTCAGAATATTCAGCAGCATGGAAGAAACTCCTTAACAGAAGTTTTGACTACAGAAAACGTTGAAAGAAATACTCTTTTACGCCTTCAAACACGTCCAGATTCACCAGTGGCTTTTCTTTTTTTTTTTTTAACAACTACAGAATAGAATATTTGGGTGGGTTTTTTTTTTTCCAATTAAAACTCGGAAAATAATCTTTCCTACCTCAAAGATGAACACCAAATGCATTGCATTTGGGAAAGTTTATAGACCAGGTTCAGCCAAAAGTGAAATTTGATAGCTCCCCCAAATGCCTTATTATTTCAGAGAAATGGGACACGCCCTCAATTATGGCAACATCAGCACAACCATTAATGTCATGCATGTTAATAAAAATCTTGGAGACTTCACAGGAGAGTTTACGATGTGTTTTCTAAACCGTGGTATTTTGGTGATTGGTCAGTAATTACAAGAGCTTGGACCTTGTGGAATCCATTAGCCGCACCCAACATGAGCAGTGCCATTTGCGTCTAGAGTATATAAGGAAAGGGAGGTTTTAAAAGCAAATAAACAAGTACACATAAAAACCCCAGAATGTTTCTTCGTGCCAGATCTCAAATCATAAACCTCACAGTGAAGAAAATACATACATCCATATGCATGTACACAAATATGTCTAGGGAGGTGTGTATCTATAATATTTACTGCATCAGATTAGCTGACAACCGTCTCCCATGTTACAAAGAGCTCGGGAGGAAGGATTGGAAAACCTTCCTCTATCCCCGCATCTGCGGCTAACAAATCATATGACCCTGGGCAGCAGAAGCCTTTCTCTGGCCTCATTTTGCACAACTATTAAAGAAAGAGATTGAGTCCTCTGATCACTAAGGTCTTTCTTTGAATATTTTTCTGACCCCGGGGCTGTATTTAGAATTCTTGAAGCAAGAAATTAGCCACTTTTAAAGACGTGCTACTTTGACCTAGAAATGTTCCATGTTTTGTCCTTTGTTCTCCCATTAGAGCAGACATTTAAATAAAAATGAAAGAAACCACTGTTGTTTTTCCAAGCACAGTTTGTGTGTAATGAGGGAAGTGATTATCTCGGCACAGGACCGAGGAGGGACACGGCTCCCTTGGAAATATTTAAAATTGGCTCTTTTCCTCCCTCTAGTGGAAATGCAATGTATTTGCTCTGTACGGAATTGATTTTTCAAGTCTTCGCCGGACAAAATAGAAAACAGCTAGTGTGACTTAAGTCCTAAGCAGGCATCCAACCAAATGCAATTTCTTGCAAGTTTTCTGCCCAAATGCCTTATATATGTTACTTTGTTTTAAAAAAAAAAATCAAGATTAACAATAAAAACTTGCAAAGTAGAGTTAGACCAATGCACAGTCTCCAAACGAAACACCCTGGTCCAAATTAGATATTGTGTATCTTAGTATACGCCCACAAGAATCCTAACATCGGTTCACTTAGGAAAAGGAGTGCGTCAAAGCGCTTTACCGAATAGGGCGAGCGACACGGCACTGAACAGCACGGCACCAGGCTGGGCAAGAAATGTTCATGTCAATCCAGCTTAACATGTATTTACACCCATTCTGTATGAGGTTCTTGCTTCCATCTCTGAAGCCACTGTTGCCACGCCCCGGGCAACATAAACCATACCCTGGTTTGTCTTAACCGTCTACACCAGCCACAGAAAGTATGGCGATGACGCGGATGGTGTGTGTGTGTTTCTGTCTCTGTACCTGCACTGTGAGCTCCCGGTAGGAACCCCTGACTCTACTGGAGAAGAAGACTGGTCGGGGGGCGGAGAGACTCTGACACAGGTGGACAGGCTGTGACTCCGAAGGCTCCACCCTTCAGTTGTCTAAAGATCACGGTGCTGAAAAGTTTGTTTGTATTTAAGTAAAATCAAATAAGCTGTCCTGGCTGAATTCATGGTGCTAACCACTCCAACATCAGCCCTGCCTGGTCCTGGGAGAGAGATTTTCCACAAGGAAGAGTTGTTATGATATCTGCACTTTAAAGAGGAACAGGGGACAGGGAAAATAGAGCCGGAGGTCACTGGGTGTCTACGGCAAGAATCCAGAAGGTGAGAGCTTCACTCCATGAGATCAAAAGCTACACACGAAGTTTTCGGTCTTACGCATCAGTCGTGAGCCGCTCCCAGGGTTACCAGAACCTGAGGAAAGCATCCTACCGGGAAGGTGCAAATAAACAAGAACTCCACCTTAGAAGAAATGGTGACTTTCTAAAAAGAGCTTCATTTCTTTTAAGTTTATTTATTTATTTGAGAGAGAGAGAGAGAGGCAGAGAGAGAGGGAAACAGAGAATCCCAAGCAGCCTCCGCACTGTCGGCACACAGCCCTGATGGTGGAGCTCGAACTCACGAACCGTGGGATCGTGACCCAAGCCAAGATGAAGAGTCGGACGCTTAACAAGACTGAGCCACCCAGGCACCCCTATAAAAAGAACTTTAAAACAAGGAACAGTTGATCGTCTCAAAAAGAGAAGTAAAGACGTAGCATCGAAAAAAGAAAACACATTATTTTTTAAGACAAGAATATTTAGATAAGAAAAGGAAGAAAGGAAGAGGGCAAGGGAGGGATCAAGGAAGGGAGGGAGAAAGAGAAAGCTTTTAGAATTTAAAAACCTCACAGCAGATTTCCAACATCTAAATAATAAACTATGTTTGAAAAAAAATACAGAGAAAAGAGTGAGGAGAATTCATCAAGGAAACAATCCAAGAGAAAATTTCCCAAAACTCAAGGACGTGAGTTTCCAGACTGAAAGGACCCAGCGAGAACCCAGCAAAACATACACCGAATTATGTGATGGCGAAACTTAGAATCCAGTAGGCAAGCGGAAGATCCTGCTTGCTCCAGAGAGGAAAAAATAAGGTTGGACATGTTGAGGCCCATGCCCCCCAACTTCCTGCTCCAGGCTTTGCCCCCGAACTACCCCCAGGGGACATCGAGAGCACCAGTCTCTCCAGTCGCGACCTCAAACCTCTCTGAACCAACCCAGAATAAAGTCTTGTCAAAATAAACCAGGCTGCGCAGAATGATTGAGCAAAGGAAGCCTTGACATCTCCTTTCTTTAAGTTTATTTATTTTTGAGAGAGAGAAGGCATGTGCACACGAGCGGGGGAGGGGCAGAGACAGAGCGGGAGAGAATCCCAAGCAGGCTCCACCCTGGGTGTGGATTGGGGCTCCGTCTCACGACGAGCAGATCGTGACCTGAGCAAAATCAAGAGTCTGATGTTCAACCAACTGAGCCACCCAGGCGCCCCCACATCTACTTTCTCGACTGTGCTCAGTTCCTTGACATTTGCACATGCCCTGAGAGTCTGTGAGCCCCCAGAGAGGAGGATCCAAGGGCTGCAGAACTGAAAGTGGCCATGAAGCCAACTATGGCTGGGGCTGCATGGAAGACAGAATCAGGAGACCCAAACACTGGTGAGACCCCCCCACTGAGGCCAAGTTCATCATAAAGGGCTGAAGGAAACACATTTCAGTTGCCTGTGCCATCAGGGCAATCCACACCCAGTTAGAGAGAGGGCACGCTGACGACAGACCCCTTTCCCCTCATCTTCAAGGTGGCCTAAATGACATTCTAGGCTCCAGCCACCCAGATGCCATCTCGGAGAAAGGCCAGCGTGAGGCTTGGAAGATGGGGGAATCTGAGCCACTGGGCATTTTCTCTCCAAGAGTGTGCATTACCTAGAGGGCCTGCTAAAAGATCACATCAAGTTTAAATTTGATAGGAATAAACCTGTTTCCTCCACTAACCAGTTACGGTGCTCATGAGAAAGACCAAATGCAAAGGGAAAACATCTCCTAGTTGCAAATTGCGCCAACAGGCTGAATGGAGTTCATGAAGCTTTTAAAGTGAGGAAAAAACAGGGTGCCTGGGTGGCTCAGTCGGCTAAGCGTCCGCCTTCAGCTCGGGTCATGATCCCATGGCCCGTGGGTTCGAGCCCCGCGTCGGGCTCTGTGCTGGCAGCTCAGAGCCTGGAGCCCGCTTGGGATTCTGTGTGTCTCCCTCTCTGCCCCTCTCCTGCTTGTGCTCTGTCTCTGTCTCTCAAAAATAAATAAAGATTTAAAAAAGTAAACATTAATAAAGTGAGGAAGAAAGTAAAACCTTCTGGGGGAAAAAAGACAGCATTCATTTCTCCTCTCCCTGCTCCCACGAGAAATACATCCAAGTATATGAACACAGCTACCTTTACAGAAGCCTAAGGTTCAAACGAACTTGCTAGTGGACGTATTTGCCAACGTGAAACATAGCTTACGGTCTGGCTCCCAGGTTCAAAGAAAAACAACAGCCTGCATATGAAGAAAGCCTAAGGCCAGAAACACCTGCAATCTCCCAGCACACCTGCAATCATACTGTTGCTCTCGCGTACACAGAGTTCCCATCCTGGACCTGCCAACCTAGTGAAATGCTGTAAAATAATTTCAGCTGTATCTTTGCTTTCGGCTGAAATTGCAATCACCGGCTCTCACTGAGAGAAAAGTATTTTTGATGCTTTACAGCTTCTTAGGTGTCCTGTACTCTTCTTAGGAGTCCCTTAAAAGGATTCACCCTCGGGGCACCTGGGTGGCTCGGTCGGTTAAGCGGCCGACTCTCGATTTCGGCTCAGGTCACGATCTCATGGTTCTTGGGCTTCCGTGGGTTCGAGACAGCACGGAGGCTGCTTGGGATTCTCTCTCTCCCTCTCTCTGCTCTTCCTCACTCACGCACACAGGGGCACATGCTCTCTCATAAATAAATAAATATCTTCATAATAAAGGATCTACCCTGATGTATTTAACGGATACATATTCTACATAAACATACATTATGCAAATACATACATATGGCCCAATTACTTGAAGTGTGTCATGCGGAGATGATGTAACATTTGTATGTGCCTCACCGACTATTTCCCTGGTACACATTCCAAGAAGATCCCAGGGCCTAAGCACTTTGAAGATGCTACACAGTTCGGGCCCCTGGCTGGCTCTGTCAGTAGAGCACGCAGCTCTTGAGGTCAGGGCCGTGGGTTCGAGCCCCACGTTGGGTGCAGACATTGCTTAAGAAAAATAAAATCTTTAAAAGAAAAATATGCTACACATTGCTCCTAGAAGACAGAGAGGTCACAGAGAGAGGGCGCAGCAAAAAAAATAAAAATAAAAACAAAACACTCTGGAAAACAAAAAAGAGTTCAGAACGTGCCACTGAGAGAGGCAGTCTGTGGACGAGGAGGAATCTGAGGTACCATACGTGCCCTGGGTCTGCCTGACGGCCCTTCCCTAAGTAGATGCCCTTTATGCCCTTTACGCATTCATCCCTCGTCCACATCTGTTTTCAGGAATGAAGGCAGCCTCCATTCAAGCCTCCTGTCATTGCCTCTGCACCTCCACAGTGTCACCCTTGTCCCTCGGTCCCAGGAAGGCTCACTGTCACCGCCGAATACCAGACAGCGTGAAGGGTCAGCAGAGGAAGCGACGCTCCATACGCCCCTCTGCTCACAGGCTCCTGGAAGACCTATATGTGCCCAGTTGGCCACTCTAGCTGTAAGGAAGCCTTGGGAATGTACTCATAATTCTTGGCAGCCATGTGTCAAGTCAAAAATTCTATTACTGTGGAAGAAAGGGAGAATAAATACTTGGGACAACCAAAGGTCTATCACAAGACCAGAAGCGAAACCCAACTTGTCACGAAACCGAGCCAAGCGAATGATTCCTTGTCATCAAGTTTCTGGGTAGGAGGTGCTGTCTTGTCTCATGCTCATAAATCACACACCTATCGGTGCATGAAAGAACCCAAGTGTACAAAGAACGATTTCTTCTTCTTAATATCTGCAATGAAGAAAAGATTCTACTTTCCTGAAACAGCGTTTACAAGAAAGTGAACACACCCCCCCCCTCCTCTGAAATCACTTTGACCAGAGATCCCACTTGGCCCACAAGTTCACACCTCCCCACTTTGCTGACCAAAAATTCCAGGAAGCCACACTGGAGGGACGCCTCAGAAAAAACAACATATATGGGGGACACCACCATAAACTGGACAATCCCAACAACTTTATTCATTTGCGAGGTACAGAAGGCAGGCATTAAATGTTTGTTTTTCTAGACTGCCAACACAAGCTTTTCAAAATGTTCAGACTAAATAACACCAAGGACACAGATATCACATCTTACAGGAACCTAATGCTCTTTATTAGCTTTAAAAAATATTTTCAACAGAAACCCATTACATAGTTATATATGCAAATATATTATATAAAAATTACCTGGAATTCTTTTGAAATACAGTATGATACAGTTATTAATATGAAATTTATTATAATTCAAGTCCCCACATAACCAGATAAGGCCTTGTCTAAGACTTAAATGTCTTGGCAAGAAGACATTCCCCCCAAAACAAGTTGCAAGCTTCATCTATCTTAGAACCAGAAGGGATTTTAGGTAATCACCTGGTTCAGCCAACTCCTTAATACAAATAAAGGATGATTATCACTTTTCAGATCAAGTTACATGGGCTATTGATGTTCAGCGACTCACCCAAGGCCACATAGCTATTAAATTTCCTCTTTCCTCAGCCATTTCTTTTTCCTAAGCAAACAGATCTCAAAGCTGATTTCATATGTAATCATAAGACATTCAAGTGCAAGATAATTTACTAAGAAACCCCATTCCAGGATCCACTGTGCTTATTTAGCAAGATAAATTAAATCTGTGTAATGAAAATACACAACAAGCACTGCCTTTAGCTTCTTGGCTTTGATTTTAATTAGTAAAGCATAGCCCCTCCACCGAGGAGAAACATCATGTAAATATCAACATAAATATATTGCTGCATTGGCTAAGTTTTAATGCATCTAGTTTAGTCCAAAACACTCATTATATCCAAAGCCGTGTTTTCAGAGGAAAGGAAAGGAACATAAATAAACAGAACATAATCCAAAGTGGGTTGGTATATTTGTATTGAGAGCATCTGGGTTGGCAGTCTCTGTATTTGACTCTGACCACGAGGGGATCATCTCAGGGGTTGTGAGACACGAATCAGATGTCTTCTCTGTAAGTGTCGCCTACCCACAAGGCGACCCTGTGGGCGTTGTCCTCAGACAGCCAGGACACGTGGACCCTTTCTTCAGGAGCATTTAGCTCTAGGATCAGGGCTGAGCCCCCCAATGACGGAGTGAGGCCATATTGGGAAGGAGGTAACTATGTCACATCAGGGTCTCATCAGTGACCCAAGAGGAGGTATGGGAGGGGCCGGAGGGGCTTCCGCCGATTTGGAAGATCTTCCTGGTTATTTCTGTATACCTCATGCTTTCTGGATAAGACAAAACTTGGAGGGATTTGGTAGGAACGTAGCTGAAAACGCGTTCCAGGAAAACGTTTGTTACACTTGAAGAAATCAATCACTGATCTCTGGCTGGAACGTGACGGTCTCAACCTTGACGGGTCCTTTGGTCAGAAGGGAGTATAACGGTGTAGGTAAAATCGAAATGGTCTGGTCTTCGGCTTTCTAGCACACGCCATGTTATGCAACAGAAATCTGGGAAAACCGTGTACCCCGCCGTGGGCCTAGATGTATCAAACAACATCGAATCTGCCAAAATGCAGAATTACATTTTGGAGTAATTACAATTAGCTAAAATTATTTTGGATTATGCCTAAAACCGTCTGGAGGACTTTCTCTCTCGAGGGACTAGCATCAACCACGTGGCAGGCGGGGTTCTCCATCCGCTGATAGGACACTTCTACCCTGGGGACAGGCAGAAATGAAAAGAGTTGGCTTATTTTTTAACAAGGCTCTACATACGAATGCCACTTCCCCACCAGGATGCACGCAGCAAGGGCCCCATCTGATTTATTGCGCTGTTGCCCGCAGCCGCTAGCTTTGTCCGCAGGAGACGCGTGACACGTTTTGGTTAATAAATAACAAATTCAGAGTAATGTTTAGTAGCTAGCCTTTACGGCTACCTGTTTTCGATACTGGCATCAGCGTTCTACGTGCTTCTTCTGTTTTCATACTCAGGGTGACCTGAGGAAGGGAACGGTGTCACCCCCATTTCTGCAGAGAAAGTAGCAGATTCCAAGAGGTGAACTAATTGGGCACACAGGAAATCGCTCCACAGTCTGTGCCCCGAAGGATTTCAGACAAGCCAGAGGCCCTCGGCACGGACACTGTCTTCACAGACGAGTCTCTGAAAAATTCACCAGGTTGTTCCAGAACTCCTTCGGGTGTTAGCTAGCCTTGACGTGTAGGAATGACAGAGGCCGGTGGCGTTAGGGAAGCGTGACAGCATGTGGTTGTAACACGTTCTGTTTACTACTCACTAGCTCAGTGAACTCATCAAACTGCTTTCCCCTCCGCCTCGGTTTTCTCACCTGTAAAACGAGGGCTGAAATAATGCCTTCCTGGTGATGTGTCACGAGGCCTAATTGAATTAATACGAGTGAACTGCTTGACACGGTTTCTTTTGCACACAGCCGAGTTGTTATTTAACTATTTATAACAGGGCTGTGTTATGACAGCGGTGCTATGATTGTTTATTTATATAAACTACCCCGCTTTGGCTTTTCAAACCAGTCCTACAGAACGGATTCAACCTCGGCTCTAAAACAGTGAGGCTCTGGTCCAGGGTCTCCAGCTACCGTCCCACAGCTTTCTCATGAAAACCAAAGCACTGCCTTTAAAATCAAAAAAGATCTTGATTTCAATCCCAAGTTTCCTACACAGTAGCTATGCAAATCCAGACAAGTCACTTCATCCTTGCAGCCTCAGTTTTGTAAACCGTGAAAGACGGGTGACGTCGCCCTCGTGCGCATCAGAGAGCATCCGGACCCAGATGCCTGACACACGGGAAGCACCTTCTAGGGAAAAGTCACAGTGAGGTCATCGGACAGCACTCTGTGCCCATCCTATTAGGGCTGGGGAACCAGGACCCAGACATGTGTATTGTCTTCCCGGGTTCACACTGTTCCGGGCACAGCCAGGACTGGAAGGAAGCCCCGATGCTCTGTGGCCGTGCGTCACCAATGCTGTGGCCGTGTGGGAACTGCACCGTCAGGAGCTGAACTACTACTCTGGGGGATACTGCCTCTCGGGTCTGAACAACGAGAAAAACGTCATTTCCTCCACATTCCTAAAGTCGGAGCCCATCCTGGCTCTCCACCACGGCCAGGAACCCCTGCCGTTCACATCGGGACACCTACTTTTGACGAAACACGCTGTCGGCCTCCAGTTCAGCTTCCTCTCTGGTCCGCTCCACGCCCCGGCCCTCAATTCTCTGCATCCTCTTCTTGGGGCTCACTGTGAGCAGCAGGACCAGGTCGGGTCTGAGCAGGTCCCTGGGCCACTGGTATATAGGGTGATGGGCCGGGGGCAGGTACTGGAGCCCCCCGGTCACCTCGGTGGCGATGGCGTAGGTGGCCGTGCTGTGCCAGTACCTGGGAAGGAGAGGACGAGTGAGATCTCCATCTGCAGAGGCCAAGGTCAAGGTGCACCTGAACATCTGTTGCGCGAGAGGCTGAAGCCAGCACGGCTCTGCTCAAGTTTTCCCTGCATTGCAATTTGTTCGATAAATAAAACTCAATCTGGGGGCGCCTGGGCGGCTCAGTTGGTTGAGCGTCCAACTTCGGCTCAGGTCATGATCTCGCGGTCCGTGAGTTTGAGCCCCACGTCGGGCTCCGTGCTGACAGCTCGGAGCCTGGAGCCTGGAGCCCGCTTCAGATTCTGTGTCTCCTTCTCTCTCTGCCCCTCCCCGACTTGTGCTCTGTCTCTCTCTATCAAAAATAAATAAATGTTAAAAAAAAAAAAAAAAAAAGAACATCTATTCCAAAACGCCCGATGGCTTTCCACTGCCTGCCGGAAACGTCCAGCCTCATGAAGACACAGTTACAGTGTGTGTCCAGGCACACGGCTCCACACGGGCCTGTCTTCACACTTTCCTCCAGCGGGAGTGAGGCTCTCAGTCAGCAAAACTCCTACTCTGCCTGCACAGTCCCACTCAGACAGAGCCCCACGGAGAGCTCACTGTTTTCTCCTCTGGGCTCCCAATGCCCCTCACGCCCAACTCTACGGAAGAACTTCTCACGGTAAAGAAAAGCAAGTTGTTTATAGGCATGACCTCTTCGGGCTCCTCCGTTAGAAAATTTCTTGTTTAGTCACTCCCGCCTTCCAAAACCTGAAACCAGCGTGTGGCACGCAGTAGGTACACAGTAAATGTTCTCTGGCTGTGCATATGACTAAATTGGAATCATTTCATTAATTGGCATAGCTTATTATAATCTTGACCTGCTCATGTCATATTCCAATTTTAAGAGGCTACAAAACTCCAAGTTCAATATCAAAGGACTCTCATCACAGATATTTATGAAACAGTTACAAACATTCCAGGGTGGAGAAGGACCCATGGCCCCATCCTTGTGTGTATTTTCAACTTACTAACTTCAATGTTTTAAAATCCTAAATTCTTAACCATTGGAGACTTGAACTACTTTTCCCAGTGAAAAGGACAGACTGGCATCTACCAAACGAATTCACAGTGTTATCTGAGCTGTGTGTTAATCTACCTTCTGCCACCTACTTCCTCTGCGGACACAGGTAACTCATTTAAGCCAACGTAGTCTCAATTTCCTCATCGGAAAAATGAAAAGCATGCAAAACCCCGTTTCTCTTCCACAGTTGCTGCAAACATAGACCATATCTGTGTATCACACTGTCATTATAAGAAAACACCAAAAAAAAATAAATAAATAAAATTAAATTAAAAAGAAAACACCAAATGTTGGGCGCCTGAGTGGCTCAGTTGGTTAACCGTCTGACTTCGGCTCAGGTCCTATCTCGAGGTCCATGAGTCCAAGCCCCTTGTCGGGCTCTGTGCTGACAGCTCGGAGCCTGGAGCCTGTTTCGGATTCTGTGTCTCCCTCTCTCTGCCCCTCCCCTGCTCGCACTCTGTCTCTGTCTCTCAAAAATGAATAAACGTTAAAAATTTTATTTTAAAAAAGAAAATACCTGGGGCGCCTGGGTGGCTCGGTCATTTAGGCGTCCAACTTCGGCTCAGGTCATGATCTCATGGTCCGTGAGTTCGAGCCCCACGTCAGGCTCTGTGCTGACCGCTCAGAGCCTGGAGCCTGTTTCAGATTCTGTGTCTCCTTCTCTCTCTGCCCCTCCCCTGCTCGCACTCTGTCTGTCTCTCAAAAATGAATAAACGTTAAAAAAAATTTTTTTTAAAAGAAAATCCCTAATGTTTAGCGGACACTGCTCGTAACTAAAGCTGCATTTTCAAATGATGGTGATACAGACGGTACTGAAAAGGAGACACAAATAAAAATTAACTTGGGAGGTGAGCAATTCTCACACCATGCATCCTTCGAAGCCCTCATCCACCTCCAGAAGTGGCCACCGTATCAGCCAGCTCCTTGAGTCCTGCCCGGAAGCATTTCTCTGTGCCACGTCCCTGAGTCACCATTTCCAAGCGTGCGCTTTCACCTTCTCTCTCAGATGCATCTCGTCTCCCAAGCCGAATAAATCCATGAAGGGTCCAGGTTTTCTGTTTCTTGGCAGCCAGACTACAATTTATTCTGCTTTTTTGCACATGTTCCGTGTTCACTGAATTAAATACTCAGCTATGAATACAGAGGCTGATATCATCTTAATTTTAAAAGCCTTCCTTTTGTAGAAAAACCATCAGCAAGAATAGACTTTTGAAGGTAATGAGGGTGATTAAGTTGCCAACCTTAACCACAGTCACCATCAAAAACTACTCTGTCTCCCTCGTTTTTTTCAGCTGGATGAGGGTATAGTCTAAAATGGATTTCATTAAAATCTTTACACATGAACAAAGCCCACCCAGACAACAAATAACTGCTCTTTTCTTCCCGTTTGACAAGGTGATACAGTATCTCTTTAAAGAGCAAAATTGCCGACGATTCGCAGACACAAAGAAGGAAAATCAAGGTAGAAATGGAAGCCCGGTTTTCTATAGCTAGAGCTCTCTCCCTGACAACGCCGCGGCTCATTTCAAATAATCACACCCTCTGGCCATCAATTTCAGACTCTCCGCTAGTTAGTATTTTCCATTCTGCCTTCAGGGAAGCCACATGGGTTCAAATCAGATGCAATCTGTCCACACGTTATACACAGCTTCTATAATAACGCTTTGTATCTTCATGGCGATTTGCTATTTCGAAGCACTTCTCCCTGTATCAACTCAATGGCTATTCATCACCAGTCCTAATGGTAGGTGGGGAGGCGAGGAGGGCTCCCTCCCTTTAACGGGTTAGGAAGCTGGGAGCGGAGGGGATCGGCATCCACCTACACACAGAAGCCAGTGCAGCTTCAGGACTTGGGACATCGGAGGAAACAATGTGCCTCATCGAGTCGCACCATATGAGGGGAAGTTCAGGCTTTCTCACTGAAAAAGGACACTGCATGAAAACAAAAAAAATCTCAACTATGGCAGATTCACTTATTAATAACGGGGCAAAAACATCCCCCAAAGAAGTCCCACAAAGGAATCCAGTTTCTCACCCTTCTTGCCCACCCTCAACCTCTTGAAATAACCACCTTGCCATCCCTGAAGTTAAAACTACCTCCCGGCATGGTCGCTCCGACGAGAGTACCCGGCTTCTAACTCATTTTCACTGCTTTCCTCTCGCCCGGCAACCCACCACCTCAGGCCTTATTTCCTGCACAGGCTCAGAACCGCCTTTCCGTGGGGTGTTGCAGAGCTACAGAAAAGCCTGTACAGGAAAGTACAGGGGAAGGTATTTCAAGAAAGGGGTAGAAGTTTCCAGATGTGGCCAACCAGCTTGAACAAGGGGAAAGCCTAGCATAAAAGGCTGGCGATGCTAAGTGTTGACCAGGATGTGAGTCAAAGGGAATTCTCAAACACTGCTGGTGGGGGGTGGGGGTGGCTGTGAGTTGTTTCAACCACTTCAAAAAACTTTCCGGAATATTTGCTGAGGTGGAACACATGTGAACCCCCACGCCCCTGCAGCTCCGCTCCTGGGCATCTCTGCACCAGAACCGCAGATATACAGGCACCAGAGTTACGTAAAAAATGTCCACAGCAAGGGGCATCTGGGTGGCTCTGTCGGTTAGGCGGTCGGCTCTTGATCTCGGCTCAGGCCACGATCTCGTAGTTCGAGGGTTCGAGCCCTGTGTTGAGCTCTGCACTGACAGTGTGCAGAGCCTGCTTGGGATCCCCGCTCCCCCTCTGGCTCTCTCTGCCCCTCCCCCATGCACACACACTCTCTCCCTCTCTCAAAATAAAAAAAAAAAAAAACAAACAGTAATAAAATAAAACGAAAACGTTAAAACGTGTTCATAGCAGCAAGGGGAGTATCATAGGCAGCATGAAGGCCGTCAGACGCAAAGAGCAGTAATGCACACCTGCATGGACAAGCAGTTCAAAAACAGAAGGAACAAGTCCACGGTGATGGAGGTCAGGGCAGCAGTTACCACGGCGGGGGGGGGGGGGGGGGGAGAACAGACGGGGACCGGGAGGGAGAAGGAGGTGGCTTTATGGGGGATGGTGAGGTCCTAAGTCTGGACACAGGTGCGGGCTATACTTGGGTGTGTTCCCTACTTGAAATTCCTTGAGATTTACAGTTATGATTCCTGCTTTTTCCTGAACTCTTGTCATCCTTTCAATGCCGTTCTTATCTTTCCAAAAATAAGCAAAATTGCACAAAGGGCAACAAACATTCACGTGATGCAAAGCAATAATGTAAACGCAGCTCACGACCTTTTGTACTTTTTATCGACCGTGCGTCTCTTTCCCTAGCCCTCTCCTGAATTTGCTCAATAACCTTCCATCCCTCCGTACTCTACAGTTTGTCTTAATTTGCATGTATTCTACTGAATGCCCGTCTGCAACTCGATTTTTCCAGATTACGGTTTTGTAATTTCTGCACAGGGATACACTGCACTGGTCTACGTGGCCGAATGGGGCCCCATTTTACAAATACGCTGGCATTTATGCACCCTTTCTTCTACTGATGGGCTTTGGTTTTTCACATTTTTCAGTATCTGAACACAGCTGAAGGCATCTCGGTTTCTTCAGGCGGTGAAGCGGTCTCCACTCTGCTGTGTCTCCACGAACCGCTCTCCTAGCCCTCCACCCCCACCAGCACCCTGGAGGGCGTCAATCCGTGCACGTGATCGCCAGCTCTGAGCTCTGGGCATTAGGGCATTTTAACTGGTTCTCAGCAACCTGATGAGAGCAAGCTGCGATCTCATCGCGACTATAATTTCCGTACCACCGAGTACCGGTGATTTAAAGCCTAGGATAACTTGCTTTCATCCATTTGTGTGGTATAGTTGAGCTGTTTGTTACGTATGGAATTGGAAACACACAAATCAGTTTACATCACTTCATTATCTGAAACCTTCCAATGGCTCCCCTCGGCGCTCAGAATAAAACCCACACTCTCTCGGCCTACAGGCCCTTCTCCTCTATCCTCTGCCTCTCTCTCTCTCTGCTCATTCACCCAGAAAGCAGCCCCTGGTCCACTATGTGCTCATTACACTGGCCTGTTTCTAGTCCTGGATTATGTCAACTTCTTTCTGTCTGTAGGCTTTGCTCTTACTGACTCTGCTGTCCATAACGCTGTTACTCCACAGTTTTCATTTCCACCTCTTCTGGGGCGTTCAGAGCTCAGATCAATGTTACCCCCTTATACAGGCCTTCCTCAGCCATACCCACTTCGCTTTACCCTCTTTGGAGTATTTACCACTCTCTGATAGTATCACAGTTCTTTATGCACTTGACCATCAACGTCTCCTGCAACAGTATGTCTGCTCCACGCAAGCAGGGCATCGTCTAGCTCACGGACCGCCGAATCCCCTAAATTGAGAGCAATCTTTGGCACATAGGAGATGCCCAATCAGTGTTTTACAAATAAGCCGGTGAACAAATGAACCACTGAAAGCATCAATTTCTAAAAGCACAGCCTTTGGTCAATATCCTCATACACCATTTCTAGCTTAGTCACTTGGCAGGTCACTTAACCTTTTTTTTTTTTTAATGTTTATTTTTCAGAGAAAGAGAGAGAGAGAGAGAGAGAGAGAGAGAGAGAGAGAACATGAGCGGGGGAAGGGCAGAGAGGCGGGAGACACAAAATCCGAAGCAGGCTCCAGGCTCTGAGCCGTCAGCACAGAGCCCGACACGGGGCTCGAGCTCACAAGCCGTGAGATCACAGCCTGAGCCGAAGTTGGACGCTCAACCCCTGAGCTCCCTAGGCGCCCCGACCTTTTGAAGACCTATGTTTCTCATCAGTAAATTGGGGATAACATGTAGTATCCACTAACCACGCATAATTGTTCCAGATATCGAACAATGGTATGCATGCTCTTAGCGAAATGCCAGCCTGTGACGTAGGTGATTAATAAAGTATAGGCATTCTTCCTATTCTTATCATCACGCGGTTTGACTTAACATACACAGTTGAATACATGCATGTGTAGGTACACACACACACTTACATGTTGGGGAACAAAATGCCAAACTCATAGGACCTTCATACCTACCTGTCTATAATCACAGGAGATTTTGTAGATTCTTTGGCTATTTCAGAAGCCACAATATAATTGCCCAAAGAATAAAAAGCTCTCCTAATGATAGTTGGCTCATCATCAAAGATTTTCCTCCACTGGCTGATGCAAGCAGGTGGCGACTTTAAGAGGACAGCCCCGAGTGTGTCTGAAACTGACTGGGTCACAGTGGTTTTACCTGCGGGCCAGATACAAACACAGGGCTTCGTTACCATGGCCACGGTATCACTCCCAAACTGCTCAGATGAACTCAGACAGAGCAAAGACACTCTTTCCACCCGTAAACCAGCGTAGCTCATTACCTACTAAGATTATTTAAAAAAAAAAAAAAAAAAAAAAAGATGCAGACCTTCAGGAACCTGGGTTTGCTCAGTGTGGTATCAGAACACTTGAAAGATATCACACACTAATGATAAACTCTGGCAGAGACCTCCGGGCCCTGGGATAACCTCCACCTTGCTCCTTCACACTCTCTGCACCCAGGGAGCCCCGCCTCATGCTGAACCACGTGACTTCAGCCCAGGCTCCACCTTGTCCTTGGCTGTTCTCCCGCCGCCCTTACAGCCTTACTTCTCCTACTTTTGTGTTTTGGGCCAAGTGTGGGTATGTCCGTTGTACTCTGAGATCTCTGCCAGCTCCAACGCTTCTGCCCCCCACTTCCTAGTACTTCCAAAGGGTCCTCGGAATGGCCTGTGCTTCCAAATGCCCCCAGGCTGGCTCAAGTCCCTTCTCTTCGGCCCATGCTGTTTCTTCCGCCCGGAGGACCGCTTCTGTCTTCCTCACCTGACCTGCTCTGATCTGCACTGAAAACAGCCCTCCGGGAGCCACCCCAACCACGCTCCGTCCCCCACGCGGAGGCTGCCTTAAGTGCCTTCTCGTGGTCGCCAGAGCACCTGAGGCTCAGCCCCTCCACCCCTCCCCTGGCTTCCCACTCAAGGCCTTATTCACCTTTGCATCGCACGCCTGCCCGGCTCCGTGCGTGGCACACAGTAGACACTGCCGTGAAGCTTACGAGCTGAACTCTGTATAAAGCTGTACTTGTGAAGCCCTGTCTATTCCCACGAGAGATCAATGTCTCTCCTTGCCTGTAACCAAAAGGTAATATTACCTGTGGCATCCAGTCCTTCAACAGCAATGACTGGGAACTTCCCTTTGTGGACTTGTTCCGGCAACTGGTCAACCAGGTCGAGCACTGCTTGGGCCTCAGGAATGAAGGGTATACACTGTAAAACACCACGTGTGCAGCCGTAGTGAGGCAACGGGGCTTTTGCAATATCTGATTGCTGAGAACAAGATTGCCCAATGCTAATAAGACATAACGAGTTGTGTTTCACACCACACCAAAATCATGCTGTTTTGAACCTGAGAGGGGCTGGGGCGCCTGGGTGGCTCGGTCAGTTAAGTGTCTGACTTCGGCTCAGGTGATGATCTTACCACTCCTGGAATATGGGTTCGAGCCCCGCATCGGGCCCTGTGCTGACAGCTCAGAGCCTGGAGCCTGCTTTGGATTCTGTGCCTCCCTCTCTCTGCCCTGCCCCGGATCGTGCTCTGTCTCTCTCTGTCTCTGTCAAAAATAAACATGTAAAAAGACAAGCAATTTTGAACCTGAGAGGGGCTGAGTCCCTCCATTTTATACTGAATAGCTCTGGCTCAAAAAGGCGACAGCGGCTGAGATCCCTCAGCCTTACGGGCCAGCTACCCCAGAGGAAGGAGAGGGAAGGCCACAACTGGGGGGGGGGGGGCACAGGCCCCGCTTGGTGCAGTATGTGGGATGTGGGAAACCAGCTAGGACTGTAGCTCCCGGAAGCAGTCAGCCCGTCCCTTCCTGCCCCAGCCAAGAGGGGAGAAGACAGCCTTGCACTGCGGTCACCAGGGAGCAGCACAAGAGGTGCTGGGCATTCAAAGTTCTCGCCTCCGCTCTCCCGCTCTATAGCGAGGCCCACACGTTTGTTTATGTACACGCTTAATCTTCTACGTGCTTCTCCAGGATTAACGTGGCCAGCCTTCACAGTAACCCTGCGAGGGTGGCAGCATTATTATTCCCAACTACAGACTAAGGAAACTGAGGCAAGGAGGGTTTAAGAAACTGAAAGTGACACAGGTAACAAATGCCGGAGTTTGGATTTAAACCCAGGAGACTGGTCCTGCCCTCTTCCCCACTCCTTAATACCATCCCAAAAGCTTGCAGAAGGCACTGAATAAACTCCATTGCGCAGCCTCAGCAAGTCGAGTCTGGACACCCCAGGCCGTGCCCAGGCTGCCCCGGGGAAAAGATTCTCCGCGCTCCTTCCCGGAGCACCTGCTGTGCCCCAGATGTTTCCTTGTCCTAAACACCTCAAGGGGAGTGTTTCACAGACGAGACAGGAAAAACAGGGGACCTGTGCCGCTTGCACGGGCAGCCGGTAAGCAGGCGGCCACAGATTCAGTACGCGTTTCTCAAACCCCAAACCCTGGCCCTTTTCTCCCCAAAACTCATGCCCCGGCCTCCCAACAGTGTGACGGCTTCCCAGATGGCATGACCCTCCCGGCACCCAGCGGCCTCTTTCCTCCTCCCGCAGAGCCTTCAGGCTCCCGCGCATTCAGGGCAGGAACTCGAGCGCGGCCTCGGGACATCCATCACTTGCCGCCTCGGAGGGAAAGTTCCAGTTGGCTGAGGATCCAGAAAAGAGCCTAAACCGGAGGCGGGCACTCAGGTTCACGGCCCGATCTGTCCAGGGACGTCAGTCAGTTCCCCGCGGCAACAGCGCCCGGGCTGGATAGACGGGCCCCCCCCCCCCCGAGAACCCACTCCTCCTTGTCTGGGGGGGGGGTCCACCCCGAGTGCGAGGAAGGGGCAGGCCTCTTACCGCCTCCAGAACGGCGCGGGCGGCCTCCCGGTGCGGGAAGACCCCGGAGCTGGGCAGGTCAGGCACCACCGGGTGCAGGGCGGGCTCCGGGGCGGCCAGGACGCGCTCGCGGGGGCC
Organism: Herpailurus yagouaroundi; assembly: GCF_014898765.1. NCBI lineage: Eukaryota > Metazoa > Chordata > Mammalia > Carnivora > Felidae > Herpailurus > Herpailurus yagouaroundi. The sequence continues at coordinate 4,812,917 of NW_024412419.1, forward strand.
CACCTGCCGCCACTCCGCCCCGTCCCGCAGCTCCCACAGGCTCTGCCACACCTGCTGGCGCGCGTCGCCCACGAACTCGCCCAGGCGCGGGCCCCCCGGGGCGTCGCCGAGCAGCGAGAAGAGCGCGCGCCGGGTGTCGGGGCTGTCGCCGGGG
>NW_024412419.1:4818070-4852006 GCF_014898765.1 Herpailurus yagouaroundi
GGGCGGCCGCGCTCGCGGCCGCGGCCTCCTCCGCCCTCTCGCGGTCGCGCCCGGAACGGCGGCGGCGGGGAGGGGACGGGCGCGGGTGGCGCGCACGGTCCCCACCCCCGGCTTCCACCCTGAGGGTGCCCGGGGCCCGGCGCTGGGGGCGGGGAGGGGGCGGGGGCCCCAGGCCCTGCACTGCTGATGCCTCCGCTGTTGTTTACGTCCCGGGTGGGGTGTGTGTGCGCGCGCGTGCGTGTGCGCGCGCGCGCGCGTTAGAGAGGGAGAGAGAGAGATCGGGACTCTTCGCTGCTCCCCACCCTCACTGGCCCTTCAGTGCAGACTCCTTACCCACAGGCCGCTGGCTCAACCTCCCCGCTGACCGGCTCTTTGGCCCTCACTCCCACCCAAGTCCTAGCAGCTGCTCCGACTGCCCGAACGAGGAGCACTTTTCCCTCTTCTGGGACTTACCGCTCTCCTCTTGCTGACCTTCAAACCCGGGTGTCTCCCGATGTGCGCGTGGGCCAAACCAAAGGCCCGCGTTCGGTCCCAGTCGGTGGTGGTAGCAGCTGTATCGGCCAGAAGTCCGCCGTCGACGGTGTCGCTGTCCTTGTGCGGCAGCTTTTACACGCCTGTTTGGACGTATCGTTGTGTGCTCACTGCTTAGCTGAGGATATCTTGGACGATGATGGTCAGGCCGACTGAAAACCAAAATCCTATGGGGAAGAGTCAAAAATTCACAACTGAGCTAAAGGTGGAAAACGTTAGCCGAACGGAGAGCAAATAAACTTTACGATTTAAGCAATTTGGATTCGGCGCAGGTGCGTGTGTAATCCCGAAAGGAATACAACTTGGTGACAAGCAGGAACTTTTAGACCTGAGGTTGAACTATGGGCTAATAGACCAGGGGCAGTTCAGCTCTTCGAGAACAGGATCATTCTTACTCTCTGTGAGCAATCTGACTTTGGGGCACTTAGCGGGCAGAGGTGTTTTCACGTGTATAATCAGCACATGGGAGACCGAAGAAGGAAACACCCATATTGCGTCCTCCCATGAGCCTCTCTTGACCCTTTTTGCGCGCCCCTTCCCCACTGCCTCTGTCCTTTCTTTGTTTTCCTCTCCGTTTCACCTACCTCCCCCCACCAAGAAGACAGTGAAATTAAAGACCTTGCACCCCCCGTGCTCAGTCAACCTTCATATCTGTTGACAATTGAAGACAGAATATTTTCACTCGTAAAGGGAAAAAAAAAATCTGTCAGATTTTTGAGCTCCGGTTTCAAATTCCTGTACAGAGCATCTGATGGTCCCAACTTAAGTGGATGTTTCGATGGAACAAACTACCCTTGTGGGTGGAGAGCAGAGAAGCTGGGAGCTGGAAAGATCCTTCAGTGAAGTCTTTCGGTGAGTGGATAACACAGCTTCATTCATTTAAAAAAGTCATATTTTTCGGGGTGCCTGGGTGGCTCAGTCGGTTAAGCCTCCAACTTTGGCCCAGGTCATGATCTCACAGTGCGTGAGTTGGAGCCCCACATCCGGCTCTGTGCTGACAGCCCGGAGCCTGGAGCCTGCTTCGGAGTCTGTGTCTCCCTCTCTCTGCCCCTCCCCCATTCATGCTCTGTCTCTCTCTGTGTCTCTCTGTCTCTGTCTCTCTCTCTCTCTCTCTCTCTCTGTCAAAAATAAATAAACATTTAGAAAAAAAATTTTTTTAAGTCATACTTTTCAACACTTGGAGTATTAAATGGGAAAACTAAAGCTATCCTGGCCCCTCTGTTCATGGGAGGCGCGGGGAGCAGAAAGGAAGAATTAATAAATATAAATGCAGTAATTAATAAATAATAAATGAAAACACTAATATTTATTTTGGAAAGGAGATTGGTTTTGGAAAACCTGCTGAAGTAGATATACTTCTAGGTAGACTATTCAAATGGAGAAAAAGAAAGAAAATGCAATCCGCACAATAGGTATCCAAGAAAGGAAAAAGCCACAGATTGTGAAGGCCTCCAAAACCAGAGAATATTACATACAATTCTACATCAATACGTCTGAATGTCACAAAATAAACGGTGAAGTTGGAAACTAAGAATTGACAAAATAGATCCGGGAAGGAGTGATGGTTCTATAATCTAAACCCTGGGAAAGAAGGTAATGAAGGACCCCAAAGTAGACACATTTAGTAACTGCTTTATTATGGAACAGGTAAACCCTCTAGTCCATAAGCCTTCTATTTCTCTTTCATAAAGTTCTTTTGGATGCATTTGTGAGCTTCCAGTCTGAAAAATATTCTATTGTATTGTGGAGTTGATTTTCTCACTAATAGAGCTTATGTGCCATCCCATGAAGAAAGAGTCAACACAACTCACTCAGAGCATCTCTCCAGGGGAGACCGGAGCCACGATCGATCCTGGCCAAACCCTAGAAACGTGCCCTTCAAAAGGCTCTTTCTACCAATCATTGATGATTCTGTGTCTATACCGGAGCAATGCCACATCGGCCTGTCAGCACTGTTCTGCACACACCAAGGTTGTTGATGGGCGCCTCATTCACCGTTGGGTTTCTTAGATTTGGTGACCATGGCCAGTCACAGGTGAATGCACCTACACGTCTAGCCCTCCACATAAACCCAGACTCTGAGACTCAAGCAGGCTTCCCTGACCAACTAATTTGTACTTGTCCCTGTAGTGCACTGCTTGAGAGAAAGTCCGTCCTGAGCAACTCAGGCCAAGGGCTCAGAAGCCTGTGCAGACCTCTCCAGACCCAGTCTGAGTTTTCATCTTCTTCCTGTTTTCACTCTGCATCCCTTCCCTGGAATAAACCCTAACAGGGAGTATAACCTGCTCCTGAGTCGTATGAATCCTTTTAGCCGATACCCACACACAAGACAGCTAAGTAAAAATTTCAAGGAACAATATCTTATTTTGAAGCACCTTAATAGTCCATTTCATTTCCTTAAATGCTCACACGGATACACGAAACCACAGCTCTGCAAATTAATAAAATTAAATCAATTAAGTTTCAACTAGTAAATGAGTGAACAAGAAAGCCCAAGAGTTAAAGATATGTCCAATGTGTGTAACCAAGAAAGTTCATGATAAACAATGAATTTCTAAAAATCTGTACTAAAAATACAGAAAGTCCACTGAGGGGGGAGGGGAGGGTGGAATGCAGGAAGTCCAATACAAAAGTGGGCAAGGGACGCGAACAGGCACTTTACAAAAGAGATGGCTGATACACATATATAAAGGTGCTTAATATCACTAGTCATCAGAGAACTGGAAACTAAAAAAGAGCTACCATTACATATCCACTGGGTGGCCAAATTAAACCAGACAAAACAAAAATCTTACAGTGAAAGTGCCAAATGAGAAGGAAGATGTGGAGCAGCTAGAACTCTTACAGTATTCTGGTGGGAATATAAACTGGTTCAAGCGCTCCGGAAAACTCTTTGCAGATATGTGCTCAAGGGGAGCACACATACACCACATGAGGCAATGAGTCCATTCCTGGGTATATACCCAACATAAACACACATGTATATGTTGACCAAAAGGCATATACAAGAATATTCATGGTGTGATAGCAAAATATTCCAAACGTTCATCATAATAAAATAAGGGGCGCCTGGGTGGCTCAGTCGGTTAAGCGTCCGACTTCAGCTCAGGTCACAATCTCGCGGCCTGTAAGTTCGAGCCCCGCGTCGGGCTCTGGGCTGATGGCTCAGGGCCTGGAGCCTGCTTCCGATTCTGTGAATCCCTCTCTCTCTGCCCCTCCCCCGTTCATGCTCTCTCTCTGTCTCAAAAATAAATAAATGTTAAAAAATTTTTTTTAAATAATAATTAAATGCTAGCTAGGAAAATGAACAATCTACTGCTAAACACAGCAACATGGATAAGTCTACAAACAGCACTGAGTGAGAAAGTCCTGACAGAAAGCGGGCATGTTGTGATTCCATCCACATGAACTTTAACAGCGGCAAACCTAGAGTACGGTTTCTAGAAAACAGGACAGGGTTATCTTTGGGGCAGAGGTAGGGTTCAGGGCCTGAGGGAAGGTCTTGGAGGCTTCTTGGCAAAGTTCTATTTCTTGATCAAGATGCTCATTACATACATGTGTTCAGTCTACCAGAGAGTCATCGTGCCGTGCATTTACAAATTGTGTACCTTTTGACGTATGGGATGCATAGTAGTTGATGGGTAGTCCTGACGTATGGTATGCGTGAGAAAAAGACTTACCACAGAGATGTTAGGATGTCTGCAAATAACTGAACGGATTCTACGTTCGGCTGATGTGTTGCAGCCGCTGTTGGGACATCCCTGCAGGAAACGGTACACATCAGGGAGCATGGAGTATGTTACAGATGTTCAGGTGTTTAGGAAAAAAAGTCCCTGGCTACAGAAAAATGACGATGACATTTGACTGTTTTCCAGTTGCGTGTGGATGCCTTTAGAGATGGCCGACTCCCACTAGAGAGCCAGAACGGGGCTGCCTTGTGCTTCCCCCAGCCCACCCCCATCTTGAGCAGTTGGAGGAAGAAATCCCTCCCTGGCTTGTGCAGGCCCTGACTTTGAATAAGAAAGTCTACCGCTCCTGAACCTTACTCTTAAATGGGTGGGAAAAGACAGGTTGGAAGGAATAGGACATATGTTCAAGGAATACCATAAGGACTTGACTTTTGTGAGTTCTCTGCTGGAAAAACTTGGGCTTATTTATCTGATTTGTATTTTATTCACATTTACCAAGTTTTTCTCTGAAAAGTAGGAGGCTCTCAATAAACACTTGTTGAAGCAAAGAAGAAAGGAAGGAAAGAGAGAATGCCTGGAGGAAGGAAGGAAGGAAGGAAGGAAGGAAGGAAGGAAGGAAGGAAGGGACAAATGAATGCATAAAAGAAACTGGCCTGCTTAGAACAGATTTAGGAAAAACTAAACTAACGTGCTGATAATTACCATTGAGCAGGTTTCCAGGTGTTACATCCCAGTTCAAACACTCCCTGCGTGGCGTGAGCTTCTCCAGCTGTAAAATAAGTAAGTGCATGCAAAGTGTAGGCCGGGGCCTGGTGCACAATGCTATATGGTATGCTAGATATGGTTAATTTATCACGCAAGCACTACTCTCGGTGCTGAATATACATTTTAATCCTTAAAATGCCCTGTGTGAGTGTGACATTAACATCCCTATTTCCAGATGTGTTAACAAGATCAGGCAGATGAAGAAATTTACGCCAAATGAAACACTCTTGGCCGAATTAGGATTCAGACCTTAAAAGGTCTGGTTTGAAAAGCCTACATGGTCACCCTCTGTGCCTTACCTGATACTCAATTTGAAATGTAAACCGATTTGGTTTTCATTTCTTCAAACACACGTGATCCGGGGGGAAAAAAAAAAAGTATTTCCTGATTGAGCCATACGACAGTGAGATTTTACAATGCTTTGGGCTAAGATTTCAAGCACTTGCGTTATATCCATTAGTGTGTAACCAGAAATCATTACACACAGGCTTGCTATTTTGCTGAATTTGCTTTCAGTTTTCTTTCCAAGTAAAGTGAAAGTCATCTTTGTTTCTATTTAGAACACAACACCACCAGAATAACAATAGCCAACCCCAAGTGAACACGTGCCACTTTCCACACACCGTCCCAGTTTGTGATCCACAGAAATGAGAACTTTCAGTCTTCACACACACAAAAAGCTGCATGAGCTATCTGGACCTACAGATGAGGTAACGGAGATCCGGAGAAATAAAGTAACTTACCAAAGCCCCATAGCCAGTACGTGACGAGCTCGGTTTGTGGCTCCAGAAGCTTACCTACCAGGACTGTCCCAACTTTCCATGAGCTTCAGGAAAACTTAAGACCACCTGCTCGAACCACAGTCCCTGAGTTCGAGCCCCGTGTCAGGGTCTGTGATGACAGCTTGGAGCCTGCTTCCGATTCTGTGTCTCCCTCTCTCTGACCCTCCCCCGTTCATGCTCTGTCTCTCTCTGCCTCAAAAGTAAACGTTAAAAAGAATTTTTAAGACAATTCTGATTAAAGACAGCTAAAGCAAAAAAAAGGTTCAGCACAAAATTCGACAATGCTCTCTAGGAAACTGAAAGTCAGGAAGAAACTGCTGTAATTCTTGACAATGAACAAGCACCTTAGCAAAGCTTCTGATTTTCCTACGGTCTTTTGAATGTAGAATAGAAATGGGGTGCCCGGGTGGCTCGGTTGGTTAAGCGTGTGGTTTGGGCTCAGGTCATGACCTCACAGTTGGCAAGTTCAAGCCCCACGTCGGGCTCTGTGCTGACAGCTCAGAGCTTGGAGCCTGCCTCGGGTTCTGTGTCTCCCTCTCTCTCTGCTCCTCCCCCCACTCTCTCTCTCACAAAAATAAGTAGATATTTAAAAAAAAAAAAAAGTAAAATAGAAATGGTGTGCCTGGCTGGCTCGGTCCGAGGAGCGAGCACCTCTTGATCTTGGGGTCGTGGGTTCGAGGCTGATGTTGGTTGCAGAGATTACTAAAAATAAAAAAACTTTAAATCAACCAATCAATCAATCAATAAAATGCAGGAGAGTGTAAGTGTCTGAGTTTCAACGCTGGGAAAATACAGAAGGTGGAGATGGACAGCTAAAGGTGGCTGGAAGTTGGGTGTTATGTGCCTGTGCATTTGGACCGTGGTCTGCAAGGGGCGCCGAGGCCCACGGGTCCTGTCCTCGCCCTGCAAGGGCCGCCCGTGCCATTCATTCTGTGGCTTTCACACCAGACTCTCGCTGGGGGCGGCTGCAGGAAGCGTCATGTGTGAGGAACGTGCCGCCCGGAGAGCCGTGGCATCTCTGTCCAGACTGCGGCTCCCTGCTGGACGGAGGGCCAGACGGACAGAGAGCGAGGTCCTGGTCTGTATCCAGTGAGGAGGCCCGTGCCGGCCCCCAAGACAGGTGAAAGGTGAGGCCGGGCCGGGCGGATGCTGGCCCCGATCCCCAGCCTTCAGCCTTGGCCCCGTCCCAACTTTCATTTTCACGAACAGGAAAATCGAAACTTGAGCTCAGCCGAGAGAGTTAGTCAAAAGTGTGTCCGTCCAACCCATGTGACAGGTTGCTCCTGGCACATATAAGCCCTGTCTCCAGGCAGCAGGACAGCCTCAGGGAGCCTGGCCACCATGTGGATGCTGGTGCCCGTGGCTTTTGCTGGAAAGCTGCTGAGCGCTTTCAGGAAGCCCCTGCGCTCCCTCTGGAGCAGCCTGGTCCCCTGGGTCCTCTGGCTCAGGGCCACACTCTGGCTGCCAGGGAGCCAGAGCGCCCGGCCACCGCAGCCGGGCCGGGGAGAACCGCAGGAGAGCAGAGGGGACGGCGGGCAGGGCCCGGACCAGCCCACCACCCCCACCAGCGTCAACTACCATTTCACCCGCCAGTGCAACTACAAGTGTGGCTTCTGCTTCCACACGGCCAAGACGTCCTTCGTGCTGCCCCTGGACGAGGCCAAGCGAGGGCTGCGGCTGCTGCAGGAAGCCGGTGAGTCCCCAGTCCCGGGAGGAAGTCAGGGCGCGGCCACGGGCTTGGGGATGCGCACAGGTGGCAGAGGGCCTGCAGAGCGTCCGTCCCGCGAGGGAGAATTGGGGTGAATTTGGGGGGGATGGCTGGGCCTTCGGAACCAGTCGGCTGGCGCAGCCCGGAGGGACTGCAAACCCATCCCTCCTATAGCCTCCAGGTGAGCAGAGGTCCCTGCACCTGCCGGGCTCCCAGTGCCCCCCCCCCCCCCGTTTGCCAAGAAGCAGGTTGGGACCGTTCTACTTTCTGAGTTTGTCCAAAGCACCAATGCAGTGAGGGGTTTCCAGAAAGAATCAATGAGGAAAGTTGAAAACAAAGACAAAAACTCTGATTTGGGAACTACAATGTTCCAGTCTCTTACTTTGGATTAGGTATGTGTTCCTCCCATGAAACTTTAAATTTGTTTTTTTACATTTGTTTATTTTTGAGAGACAGGGAGAGACAGAGTGCAAGTGGGGGAGCGGCAGAAAGAGAGGGAGACACAGAATCTGAAGCGGGCTCCAGGCTCCGAGCTGTCAACACAGAGCCCGATGCAGGGCTCGAACTCACGAACCGTGAGTTCATGACCTGAGCCGAAGTCGGGCGCTTAACCGACTGAGCCACCCAGGCGCCCCTCTCCCGTGAAACTGTAAAGAAACTATTTGCAGTACAAATACGACAATGATCTTGATCTCAAGACTTGCTTACTGAGCTTCTCCACGCTAGTGGAAGCATCTCAGAGAAGGCTCGGCATGTATGTGATTCCGAGACAGCATCTTCCCCTCCACATCCGTTCTTCTTCTCACCTGGTCTTCCTGTCTTTCCCGGAGCTCCTGGGAAGCTGGCAACTTCAGCAACCTTGCCAACTTTTTCTCAACTTGCTTAGCTGTTGTGTTGTCTTTTTGTTTTGCTTTTTTATAGAAGTATAACACACATACACAAAGTCGCGCCCGTCCTGAGGGCATAGTTGAGTGAACTGCACAAAATAACCACGCCCAGATAAACAGAGCTCAGACAGCGTCCCAGTGCCCAGAAACGTCTCCCTTCCATCACTGCCCTGCCCCCCACAAGGGTAACCCCGAGTTGGTCTTCTAACAGACAGATGGCTTCTGCCTGATTTTGTACTTTACGTAATGGAATGATCTGATTTCTTTTGTTGCCCGTGGTGTTTGCTCAACCATCCACAGCCGTTCAGCCAAGTGGAGTCCCACCTCACTGTTCCCGTGGGGTCTGGCTCAGGGTCTCCCCATTTCTCAGCTGGATTGCTGCGATTCTTATGATCGTCTCTGCTGCCCCCACAGGGACCTCGACATCCTTCACCCCGATGCCCTCAGTGCACATCAGTGCTCCAGGCACATCATGTTATACTCATTCCCCCTCACCACCTGCATAAATCAGGCCTGTGATCATGCTATCCTCTCTTTCTGGAATGCCCTGTCTCCCTATTTGTGATCCCACGGTGCCTGCTACGAACGTGTACTATAGCAACTTTTTAAGTTATGTTTCGTTCCATTGTTTTAGTTTTTTAATATTTATTTTTGAGAGAGAGACAGAGCATGAGCTGGGGAGAGGCAGAGAGAGAGGGAGACACAGAATCCGAAGCGGGCTCCAGGCTCCACGCTGTCAGCACAGAGCCTGACACGGGGCTCGAACTCACGAACCATGAGACCATGACCTGGGCTGAAGTCAGACGCTTAACCGGCTGAGCCACCCAGGCACCCCAGGTTGTTTTATTTTTAATATCTGGGTCCCCAAAGGGTTTGAGTTCCAAGGCTGAATGTTAGCATTCTGTGTATTTTTGTGCCTAGGAGAATATCTAGAATGTAATAGGGGGGTAATAAATGTTTTTGGAGACATGAGCAAATGAAGGGAGGTCTGGCGTCCTGGAAAGAGCTCAGACTCTTGACTCACAAGGCAGGACTTGAGCTCTTGCTGAAGCACTTACGTGACTTGCCAAGACATTTAACTTTTCTGAATATAAGTTAACTAATCTTTAAAATGTGTGTAAAGGTAACTCATAGGCCAACCTCAAAAAGTAGCTACGAGGCACAGATAAGCAAATGCTCAGATGTTTCTTAATAGGGCCTAAAGTACTTTAGTTATAATTAAAACCTTACATGGTAACCTCTCAGTTTTAAGTAAAGAAAACCAAAATTACTTAAAATGATTAAGGTGTAGTATAGGTTATGTGCCCTGTAGGTGAGATTTCTGGCTAAAATAGGAAAAATCTACTTTGGTGGTGATTAAAAATTTAAATCTAAATGCAAATTATATTTGCAATTAAAATGTACTACTCCGGCTGAAGACGCTTCTCCAGAATATTACTGACTCCTCTCGCTTTTACACGGAGAACACGGAATAGAAGGTAGCCACTCTGGGGGTCAGTAGTGATCTGGGCTGTAATAGGATCACTCCTTGTATGTTAAGACCATTGTGAAGTCATTGTTCCTCATCTAAGATCTTAACTACGCATCCACGTCCCGTTCCCTCAGCTCTCTCTTCCTTTCATCCCCTCTACGTCTTACCCTCAAACTCATCAAGGGCCACACCACTGGCCAACACACTGTCTCACGCTCTCTAGTTTGTCTGACCCTATTTAACCACACTTTAGGGAATAATGATGTTTTTATTAAATATAACCACTGCCACACAGCCAGGCTCCTAGCCCTCACCAGTGAGGGGATAGAACTTATCACTGTCCGGTCGTAGGCCCACCGGAGCGTGAAAGGCGGTGTTGAAAAGAATAACAGGTGACATCTGGTCTGCCATCAGGCGGGACTAGCTTGGGCAAGCGGGGGTGAAGGGCCGCCCGGCTGACAAAATGGAAGGCTTTGGAGCTTGGACATCTATCTCAGCATTTTTTTTTTCCCTAGCCTTGTATTCGTGAATAATTGGTGAACCTTTCTGGGCTTCAACCCTGCAACTAAAAACCAGGATGGGGCGCCTGGGTGGCCCAGTTGGTTAAGCACCCAACTCTTGATTTCAGCTCAGGTCATGATCTTGCTTTTGGTGAGTTTGAGCCCCACATCGGGCTCTGCGCTCACAGTGCGGAGCCTGCTTGGGACTCCCTCGCTCCCTCTCCCTGCCCCTCCCCTCCCCGACTCGCGTGTGTGCGCACAGGCTCGCTCGCTCTCTCTCAAAAATAAACTTTAAACAATAGATAAATGATAAAAACCAGGGTAATGATTCCTTCCTTGCTGAATGAGTTTAAGGATGAATTTAAGGATGACCAGCCTTCAGCCAGGACCTCAAAACCGGGTCCGGACAGCATTTTAAAAGCTGGGCTACAGTGAGTTTGCACAAATGAAATGGCCAGGCACGGTATTCCATACTTTGTAGGGACCAAGTTTGTGGAATGGATGTTAACAAATAAAATTCTTAGGGAATTTTGTGGCAGATTGTGCTGTTTGGCCCTTAATAAGATCCCCAGCCTTCTCCGTTAGTTTATTTGGTGCTTCTAATTATTTTATTCCAATGACTCGGTCTGTTTGCTGCTCTTACTGGTCTCATGCTTGCTCCTTTGACCTCTGATGCCCACACACGCTTCTGTTTCAGCAGCCTGTCACCCTGTGCCCTTTCCTTCGCATGCTCTGAAGTGTGGTGGCTTCTGTCTCTAATCCGAGCAGGCTGTCCGCTGCCTGAGCTATCAGCACCCTTAGAGTCCCATGAAGCATGCGTTTCAAACTTCACTTAGTGGAGCTAGTTGCTTACCGATTAAGGGTTCATTCTGGAAACGTCCCGCTCTGATATTGCCAGTGGAACAGAGCATCTGGTAGAGACGCAGTCAACCGAGTTGAACTGAACTGAATTGAAATGAACTCCACTATGACAATATCGCTGCAGAAATTCTAAATGTCTTTAGACCTTCTGGACTTTCTACTGAGCGTCCTTCCAATCTTTCCTTCATGCCACTAAAGTTCCAATAGCATCATTGAAAGAAGGGGCATAAGCCCACAAGGAAATCCACAGGTTGTTGTCCTAAATGGTTTATGGCTCTTGGACGCCTTCAGCATGTGTCTGCAGGGCAGTGGCTGTAAGAGGCTCACCAGCCTGCTGCATGGAATGTAGGACATTTCAAAGACGGGAAGCATGTTACCATGCAGAAGCACAGCGTTGATCCACAAGTAGGGGGCGAGGCAGGAGGGAGGAAATAGGCCAAAGGCCCTTCCACGGCTCTCCCCACCACAGTCAGACGAGGTCCCTCTTCAAGTCCTGCAGATGACAGGCGGCTTCTCTTCTGAGGGATCTGGACCACCAAGGCTGTGCTCAGGGACCCCAGGTGGGGCCTGGAGGAGAGCCCTCACTGAAGGCCGGGGTTTGAGAACCTGCCTGCTGGTACTTTCCAGGGTACAGGCAGCCAGGTGGTCAGGCATAGCAGGAGATAAAGAGTCCTTCTCCAGGAGAACAAAATGGTCCAGAGGAAACACCAAGGCTACCGGCATGTGGGGCATTATCCAGTGAATAAGTCCATTTCTCGCTCTGTCACTCTGTACCAAAACCCTCCATCTGCGTGGTTTCTTCCTGAATCACAGAAATTCCATTCCGCTCTTTTATGCTTCACTCAAATTAGAAGGGACAAATAGAAACCCCAAAGTAAAAGGCAGATGCCAAAACAAATCAGCAAAGAGAATAGAGGAAAACGTCAAAAAAAAAAAAATCTGTAACTGATCATCCCAGAGAGATGAGAGGAAAATTATTATGCATAAGAAGTAACACAATGCTGAGAAAACAGTCAGGATATGGGAGAGTCTGGAGAGTGGACACTGGGATTTCCAAAATTAGAATTTTGATAGAAAGACTAAAAAGATAAGGTCCTGAGAAAATGGGACTCCAGAGACACAGCCCGAGGGTTGTGAGTGAGGGTTGGGGGTGAGGGGGGAGATAATCATTTTGTTTTTGTTACCTTGAGAAAACAGCCCTTTTGCGGTTAAAGCAACAAGGGGTGTTTTGCAGTGGGGGGCGGGGAATAAAAGATTCACGTCGGGCCTCTCACAGGGATGGAGAAGATCAACTTTTCGGGGGGAGAGCCATTCATTCATGACCGGGGCGAGTACCTGGGCCAGCTGGTGAGGTTCTGCAAGGAGGAGCTAAGGCTGCCCAGCGTGAGCATCGTCAGCAACGGGAGCCTGATCCGGGAGCGCTGGTTCAGGACTTACGGTGAGCTGCCTGGCGTCACGCGGGAGTCGTGGCCGCTGCGAGTGTTGGTTCTGGGTCCTTCCATCCCGGGGCCTTAGGCTGGGGGGCGGGGAGGGTTGGGCAGGGAGGAGAAACCAAACTCTAATATCTTTACAAGGCTGGCACGCAGTTAGAGGTTTTCATGCCGCAGGGCTCCACGTAAACAAGCATGGCAAGACAGATAACAGAAAATATTAGCAACCGCAGCTCTTCTGTGCGTCCCGAGTGAGCAGGTATCGGCTCCTGTGGCTTTAGCTTAGCCACTAGCAGGGGACAGTGACACCATTCTGCAGAATAAACCCTTATGGCTTGCTGCTAATGCTCAATTGTTAAATCTCGAAGGAACTGTCATTCTGTTAGTCTCATCGATGAAGCATTTGGGCCAAAACTGTCTTCCCCTCCTTTGGCTACATATGCGGCTGCTGAAGACATTTAAATAGACTATCTGCATGGGGGACTGAACCCCAGACTCGTTATGTCAGAACGTCATGGCGTGTGGACAGACCAACCTGAAGGGCTCCGAGGGGCTCTGCTCTGCAGCCGGGATGGCGAACCATGGATCCTAAGACCCTGGAGGTCCCTCACAGCTGAGTTTCCATAGATGTAACATCCCTAGAGCAGAGGCTGGAACTTAGAGAGCCCCGGAAAATATTAGCTGTTATTACTATTATCATTTCAGGAGACAATTACCTAACTCTTAGAACACAGTGTTCCGTACTCCCTTTGGACGAGCGATGTGAGCTTGGCCGCCACCAAAAACGTGGCTGCATTTATTCTCTGTTGAGGCTGCTCACAGAAAGGCTCTGACCAAATACCCCTCCGGAGATGGTGAAGACACGGGTGTGGTGGGAGGGAGGGGGTGGTGGATGTGGGTGGTGTAGCCCATGGGATGAAGGTAAGCAGGAAGACAAGATTCGAAAGTGTCCGGGAAAGGCGAATCCAGGAAGACTGTGAAGGGAGCCGCTTAGTGAATCAGGGTCAGAAGCATCAAAGAAAACTTTGGGAACCAGATTCAGAGAGGTAACAGAGGCTTAGGGAACCGTGTGAGCAGAGGGTGATCGGTCGGGCTTACCGGCAGTGTCCCTGCGTAACGTCTTCCCTCCAACACTGGCTCTATGTGGGCACCATCATGGTATGCGGAGCAGGCCCCACGGGCTCGCTGCACTCCAGGGTCAGAAGCCCAGATGCCTGTGTGGGAGAGGCAGGGTGAGTTAGTGGAGCTAGAAGCGCATGAGAAAAGCCCACTCCAGCCGCGGGGAGCAGTAAGAGAGCGCGAGACTGTGAAGGATGGGAAGCACCAAGTCCTATTCATGGTGGACAAGCTGACCGCCAGCTGGCCACGGGCTTCCACGGGCGTTTGTCCTACATGGGGTTTGGGGTACGTGTCGCCACGTCCCGAAACTCTTAAAGATACTTCAGAAATCCACATGCTCTGTGAAATCTCCCAATTCAATATTTGCACGGAAATTTGAAATATTTTGAGATGCCACGAGGACCAGCCACGGCAGCGTTTGTGTCTCACCGGGTGGTCTGTAAGCCTCAATTTTCCACCTCTGGTTTAAAGGACCAAGGGTAAGTCTGTGAGCTTGAGTGGACAGAGGGAGCTGCTGAGTCTGGTAGTTTTCTGGGAGCGCTCGCGAGACTCAGCGGCCACTTTTCGCCGCAGCTAAGGTTCCTGAGAGCCAAGGACACAGCTCGGAAACAGCAGAAGATGTGCATCCTTGGGGTCCAGACAGGCCAGACGCAGGCTCCCTGGTCCTTCCCCTCCAGGGCAAACAAGACGTGCTTTCTCTCTAGCCGAGCACTTCAGGGACGTGTTTGGAATGTTTTTGCCGAGGAATGCTCATTGGAGTCTTAGGGCCTGAGACTTTTATGCAGGGCTGGTCACTTAGGCTCGCACTGTTGGGCAATCACCCACGGCAACTGAAACTCAGGACTCCCAGCAAGGAAACCAGGTACGTCATGAATCTTGCATAACGATCCCAACAACTCTTGACAAGCTGATAGAATGTGCCCTAGACATACATACATCATCAAAGGGAGACCCAGAGAACGTGCTGGCATCCATATATGCAGGGATCGGCCAAGACTCCATCAAGGTTCCAGGCTTTCCTGGAGACTTACAAGGACTGAGCACACAGGTCTGCATTGCTAACTCTCTCTTCACAAGGGCTCCGACAAGAAAATCCGAGAGCAGGAGGAGGGGACATCATGATCGTAGAGCAGAAGCTGGAGAAGCGACAGAATAAACCAATGGACAGAGATGCTTAGCTGACTTGGAAATCAACTAATATAACATAACTGACAGGTCTCTATTCTAGTTTGGAACTTTGATTTTGTTTGGGTTAGAGACCACTCTTTCAGTTCATTCCTTTCTTCAATATCGTAAGCCATTGGGAATTTACCTGAGACCAATTTTTAGAACATTTTGAGTCGCTTTATTTTTTTTTAAATTTATTTATTTTGAGAGAGATAAAGATAGCATGAGAGGGGAGAGGGGCAGAGAGAGAGGGATAATCCCAAGCAGGCTCCACACTGACAGCACAGAGCCCAACACAGGGCTTGAACCCACCAACCATGACATCATGACCTGAGCCGAAACCCAGAGCCAGGTGCTTAAGCGACTGAGCCACCCCGATGCCCCATTTTGAGTTGTTTTAAATAATGGTCAGTTGCCCACTCTGGTTCCAGTTTGTGCTAGATACTTTGAGCCTCCAAAAGAAGTAAAAGACAAGTGCTTGTCCTTGGAGAAACTAAAGATTAGTTATCCTACGATGGAGCTACATTAATTAATAGATCACAACTCATGGTTCAGAGTTCAGGACGGCCAATCACATCAGTTCCCAGTTTGTATTGAGAGGCGGAGGGCGTACGTGTGGATAACGTATTAGCCCCCACATCGTACTTCAAATTGCTCCCTGATTAGAAAACCAGACAGTAGTTGCTTACAGAGTTTTGGAACCCCTAGTTTCTATAATTAGGGAGTCGTTTTAAGAATCAACTTTGCAACCAATTCTGCAAAGTCCTAATAATGAGGAAAGCTCAAACCTAGTCCACTGTGAAGATGTGGCCGGAGAATGAGTGGGTGGTAGAAAATGTCTGGGCTTCGGGCACCTGGGTGGCTCAGTGTAAGTTTAAGTTCAGCTTTAGCATCTGACTCTTGATTTCAGGCTCAGGTCATGATCTCACGGTTCGTGGGATCAAGTCCCACATCAGGCTCTGCACTGACAGTGCAGAGCCTGCTGGGGTTTCTCTCTCTCTCCCTCTCTCCCTGCTACTTCCCTATTCACACATTCTCTCTCTCTCAAAATAAATAAAATAAACTTTACTTTTTAAACGTTTTTTAATTCATTTTGAGAGAGAGAGAGAGCAAGTGGGGGAAGAGGCAGAAAGAGAGAGAGAGAGGGAGAGAGAGAATCCCAAGTAGGTTCCACACTGTCAGCACAGAGCCCATTGCAGGGCTCAAACTCATAACCCATGAGATCATGACCTGAGCTGAAATCAAGAGTCAGAGGTTTACCTGACTGAGCCACGCTGGTGTCCCAAATAAAATAAAGTTGAAAAAAAATGAAAAATTAGATACAAACAAGACACGTTTTATCATAAAAACCTATAAATGGCCTAACGGGTTTGGTCCTTGAATGGAAAAGCTTAAAGATGCCCGTTTTCCTTCAGGTGAATATTTGGACATCCTTGCCATCTCCTGTGACAGCTTTGATGAACAAGTCAACGTCCTCATTGGTCGTGGCCAAGGAAAGAAGAACCACGTGGAGAATCTTCAAAAACTGAGGACATGGTGTAGAGATTATAGAGTGGCCTTCAAAATAAATTCTGTCATTAATCGATTCAACGTGGATGAGGATATGAGGGAGCAGATTAAAGCCCTGAACCCGGTCCGCTGGAAAGTAAGTACCGTGTCCCGTGTCACTTCTGCCGAGTATAACTCAGAAAATGTTTGGGAGACGCTTGTGTCATTGAAACCCGAAATGTCAAGGTTAGGGAGAACTCTGGACTGAAGGAGGCAGCCAGGAAACCGGGTCCTCGTGCTTTCTTCCAGCCCTGTTAAACTTTAGGCTGCTTACGCTGTCTTTGCCTCAATTCCCCCTTCTAAAAACTGGAACTGATTCCCTTCTGGTATTGGGAGGATAAAGGTCAAAAGATACAGTCAATGCTTGCAGGTGTTCTAAAAAAAATACATCCATAGGTGGGGCGTCTGGGTGGCTCAGTCGGTTAAGCGTCGGACTTCGGCTCAGGTCATGATCTCAAGGTCCATGAGCGTGAGCCCCGCGCACATGGAGCCTGCAACACGGAGCCTGCCTGGGATTCTCTCTCTCCCTCTCTCTTTGCCCCTCCCTCGCTCTCTCATTCTCTGTCAAGATAAACATTAAAAAAATAAAGCATATATCCATCCAACACCTAACCGATATTTATTTATTAAATATAGTAATACTGGATTTCTTCTTAAAACGCTTGGCTTATTCATAAATGGATATACGTTCTTCATAAATTCTGTTAATATATTATTCACTGAATTATTAGTAGACATTGGGGCAACACCATCCCCAAGTTGCCGCAAAATTCATTCACCGAGATTCGTGCTTTCGATCCCTCCATCAGCTACTAAAAGTCTAACGTTCCAATTCAAGGTGTAATTCCAGCACCCACCATGGACAGACATTTGCAGATAATGACAAATTAAACTTTCCTACCCCTGGCTGTTCCTCAGACTCAACTCAGGGAACTGTTTGAAACGCAGCTTCTCGGACCTGCGTCCCATGCCCCGAAGGAATTAGAGAAAAGCCAAGAAAGAGAGATAGGGGCAGGAACTAAGGCTGTGGTCCAGCGAGGGGGATGGACGAGGACCAGAGGCGAGGCTCAAAGCTCTTAGACTTTCCTTCTAGAACCACCTGCCGGATACTCTCCTTTTCCCTGGTCCCCTATCTCCGTTCCACTACTGGCCTCCTCATTATTCTCTTTTTAGCTTCTCTCTCTCTCCCTGTATGTGTGTGTATACATACATACATACCCGGCTTTGGTTTGCCAGGAGCTCCTTGTAGCTTCCTGATCCCATAGCTTCTTTCCTCCCATCTTGTAACTCCTCTTGTGGCTTCCGCGTGCTGAGTCACTCCAGAATCGCCTTTTCAAAATCCTGAGTTTTCTAGAGGGAGCAGATTGGCTACTGTCTGTTTGAAAAGCAGTTTTGGCATCAGATCACTGGCGTCTGCAGGCCGCAAACTGATGAAACGCAGCACCCCTGGGTCAGGTGCCTGGACCCCCGAGGCCGCGTCCTCCACGGGAGGCCCCGTGCTCAGTACTCCAGCACTGAACCAGCATGGGAGGGAAGAAACCTCAGTGTTCTTCCACAGGGGGTCTGCCATCACCTTCAGGCTTGCTCTGGGGACAACAGAGCAGGCTGCACCTGACTTTCCCCATCTAACCCCACCACCCTTCCCCCTGTTTTGCTTCTCAAGCCCCACTGAAGTTGGTGGATTCCAGAGCCAAAGTCACCACGGCCAAAGTCCCTGCGTGTCTTTACTGCACCTGCTATTCAGGCCGGCTTGGGATTCCCACCTGTGTGGAGACCTCCTCTGACCTCCTCTCTCTCCTCACCCTGTGCCTGGACTGGGGATGGGTGCCACGGGGACAAAGATGAGAGGTGTCCCCTCCCAGGAAGCTCCCAGGCTACAGAGCAAGACAGCCAGGAAAGCAAATAGTAAATCTACCGTGTGACCAGGGTCCGCGGGGACGGATGTTTAAGGACTAGGGAGCAGAGAAGAAGGGGGTGGAAATAGAGTGAGCAAAGAAGGCAACGTGTAGGGCGCTTCAAAATTAATTCTAAGCTGGCTAAAATGTTAATTACATGCTGTGCGTAATCCCCCCTCCCTTACATGAAAACCCTATAGCCCTGGGCTCTGTGCTGGGTCTGTGTTTGATCAGCTGTCACCTATTACCACCTTGCTCAGGCCCCTGGGACAGTTTTTTCCTTCTCAGAGGATGGTATTCCTTATGATGGAATAATAATTCACACACACACACACACACACACACACACACACACACACTTTACTTACTTAAAAGAATGTTAAAAGACTATTAATGGCTTTGGAAACTATCCTTGTATATCTACTGAAAAAAGCCCCACGTAGTGTAGAGGGCTTAATAAGGGATGTTTGAAGTCAGCAGAGACAACATTTCGAAAATACTTATTTCTTGGTGGATCGCAAATGATTTGTCTATTTTCTTCATACTCTCATTCCCTGCGGTGAACATCACTTAGTTGGTGGTCTGAAAAGGTTAGATTGTCAGACTGGCTCAAACATAAACTCGACCAGTTTTATATTTTCAGACCGTTTGGACTTTCTGACGTTGAGGGACCCAGAGCGATGTCTTTCTAGAATGTTCTTTAGTAGGAGGACTCTTCCTTGCATAGAGGACACGAAGCTGGGTCTGGGGAGGTGAGGTTTGGGGCGTAAACATGGGGGGGTGGGGAGGGGGGGTCACTCTGCTAAGCAAACACCCTCCTCGCCTTCCAGGTCTTCCAGTGCCTCCTCATCGAGGGGGAGAATTCTGGAGAAGACGCCTTGAGAGAAGCGCAACAATTCATCATCAGCGATGAAGAATTTGAAGGATTCTTAGACCGCCACAAAGAGGTGTCCTGCTTGGTGCCCGAGTCTAACCAGAAGGTATAATGGAGCAGACATGGTCACATCTTGAGATGGTTCCAAGCAGGGACCTCTCTAGCTCAAGGGATCCACACACTGTTCCTTTAGAGGGCTCAGCGAGGAGGAAGGGAGGGTGCAGCCTCGGGCTGGAACCCACCACCAGCCCTGCACCTGCCAGCTGTGGGGCCTCTGAAAGACCTTCAGGTTCCCTTCCCCCGCCTCTGTCCTTGGACTCTGTGTCCGCCCACCGTTCCCGCGGTGGGAGCTGTTCCAAGGACGCAGCCTCGAGAGGGTAGGTATAGCTTCCTCTAGGAGAATAGGGACACCTTTCATATACCTACAGAAGGTAAAACCAGTTACGGGTAATGAAGGTAACATTAAAATCTGCAGGCAGACTCCCAGGTTCATAGCCTTAAAGCTTAATTCCATTGAAAATGGGGGAAATTCCATGCATGGTGGAAAAATAGCCATTGGGAATACTGAATCAAAAACAAGGCTCTCCCACAGCTTGAGAAAATGGAGAAATTAGCCTGGGGATTTCATCCTCGGAGAAGCTCTCACAGTGTCCTTTGACCCTTTCAGCCTGGGGCGGAGAATCCAGCCTGCTGAAAACTGTGAGAGATGCCCCTGGAGATGTATGTTAGGTGGGGACAGGGGCGCTGACTGATGGATCCCCTCGTAAGGGGCAGAGCCAAAGACACTCACGTGGTATAAGAAATGCAGACTCCGGAAGCAATAAAACACAAACACGCAAACCCCGCAAGACCGACCGTTGAGCGCACATACTGAAAAATATACTTGAAACTAAATTTGTATTTAATTTCTCTTTTGCAGATGAAAGATTCCTACCTTATTCTGGATGAGTATGTGAGTATTTCTCATGAATTATAAAATTTAAAGGCTCAGGCTTTCTCCCGTGGGGCGATGGGTCCTCGGGTGTCACATAGAAAGTGGCACTGCGTGTCCTGTTGTCTTGGGTTGGGGGTTCTCCAGCACCAGGGCACCCAGGGTACTTTGGAGGGAGGTCCTATCACACCTCACATCACCTTTAATACCTCTGATGTTGCCAGCTTGTCCCCTGATCAATCTTGGCTTTGGTGAGAAGAGGTTACCTGCGGCTCCTCTCCAGAAGTCACTGACACGATTGCTACCCGCTCTGCCTTCCAGAGAAGAAGGAAAATATTCCCCTTCTCAAATTGGAAAAACAAATTACTTTTTTCTTTCGTCTTTTTTTTTTTTTTTTTTTTTTTTGGCTAGATTCATAAACCATTGCCAATATTTCTAGTACAGGACAAACAAGTCCATTCAAAGACCTGTTTCTAAGACATGAGCGAGCTCCACGGGCGCCTGGGTGGCTCAGTCGGTTGAGCACCCAACTTCAGCTCAGGTCCTGATCTCGAGGTTCATGAGTTCGAGTCCTGCGTCGGGCTCTGTGCCGACAGCTCCGACCCTGGAGCCTGCTTCTGGTTCTGTGTCTCCTTCTTCTCTCTCTGTCCTCCCCTGCTCACGCTCTGTTGGTCCGTCTGTCTCTGTCTCTCTCTCTCTCAAAAATAAATTTAAAAAAGCATTAGAAAAAAGAAATGAACTCCAACAAGAACAATGGTTTTAACGTATGCATGGAACTTGTCAAAATGAGAAATGCTCGTTTTGACTTTTGGTATTTTATTATTTTCAAATTAACCAATGATGCTTCACAGCCATTTCATGGTCTGTCAGTAGGACAAACTCTCTTTGTGGGGCATAAGGAGAAAGGCAATGATGCTAATGTCCAGTGTTAGAGGGTTCAAGGTAGAGAGGAAAAGTCAAACAGAATTTATTTCTGTTTTTGGAGTATCATGATAGGCAGGGGGTTTTGACCAATGCTCCTTTACAAACTCTCTGGCCTCCACACAGTTGGCGCAAACATAGTGGAACCCAAATTTGCTTTTGGTAATTTAAGAACATTCTGAATCATCAAATGTTACTGTAAGGTGCTTAGTGACATGGTGGGGGTTAAGAAGGGTGAAGACCTCATTCCCGCCTGACAGGGCGCATAAGACTCTTCGGTCTGGTGCCTGCCCACCTTGGTATTTCCTTTCTTATCCCACTCTCTCCCTTTCTCAAAAGAAAGGGTTATTAACTTTACACCTGTATATCTGTGCGTGAACAGTTTTCATTCCAGTAGTATCACCTACGTGCCAGCCTGTGTCATGCTTCTGTGCATTTATAACACCGTTCTCTCCAGTTAACACTTTCTAAAATTTTCTAAGTTTATTCTTTTATTTTGAGAGAGAAAGAGACAGCATGAGTGGCGGAGGGGCAGGGAGAGAGGAGAAGGAGAGAAAGAATCCCAAGCAGGCTCTGTGCTGCCAGTATAGAGCCCAAAGGGGCTCAACCATGAGATCATGACCTAAGCTCAAACCAAGAGTCTGAACGCTTAATCGACTGAGCCACACAGGTCCCCCCCCCCCCCTTTACAATTTCTAAACATTACCCCCCCCCCGACCCAGGGAGGGACATGTGGCAGGCATGTAATTTGGTTTATCATGTGCTCGTCGATCTAATGTGTTTCTGTTGGTTAAAGTGAGCTCTTCGAGCAGAGAAAGAGTGTTCTAGGAGGTCGGCATCCTCAGTGTAGTGTCTGGCCAACAGCTGTCGCTAAATATTTGTTGAAATGGCTCCAGGGTCAAACATCATTCTGGATTAACCCCCCAACACTGAGTTTCAAGGAATCAGTTATACAAACATATCCCCTTTCTGTCATGAATTTTCTAGATGCGCTTCCTGAATTGTAGGAACGGGCGGAAGGATCCTTCCAAGTCCATCCTGGATGTTGGCGTAGAAGAAGCTATAAAATTCAGTGGATTTGATGAAAAGATGTTTCTAAAGCGAGGAGGCAAATATGTGTGGAGCAAGGCAGACCTGAAGCTGGACTGGTAGGTCCGGAAGCGGACCCAGCCTTCAACGCGCCCGTGGGGACGCTCGCTCGGACCTGAGGTGTGCTGGCCGGGCTCAGCAGGAATTCCTGCTGCATTTCTCAATGGCCCCCAACCCCATCTTCTGTTGCACCTGCTACCTGATTCTCCACGGTAAATCCTGGATCATCAAAATCCACAGATAATGCAAAACCCTTAACTTTAGTTAATTAGCTTATTTAGGATTTGGTTTTTTGAGCAGTGTTTTCTGCGACTCCCGTGTTCCCAATTTTGAAGCTATTTTTGTCAGACCTTTCATTTGATAGAGTTGGGGGCTTTTTGTTTGTTTTTTTGTTTTGGTTTTGGTTTTTTGGTTTTTTTTTTTTTTTGTTTTTTTGCTAAATGTTGAGATGGCAATTTTCACGTCTAGAACAACGACAGAATCCCTTCCCCGGTTAGTCTGCCCACTGTAACTCTGTGCTTTCTGCCTTCATACCATCGTGGTCTTGGACTTTTTAACCCAGAGTCTAGAAATAGTCAACATATGTTTTCAGAGAGCAGGAGATGATGATCTCATGGGTGTTCAGTAAGGGCCTGGAAGGAGATAGTTCATCTGCCCACGCTCTGCACGGCCCCTGGCCCATGCTGACTATTCCGTGAACGTTAACTCTCTCTGCTAGTCCCTTTTCTCTTCCAAGAGTCTCAGCAAAACAAATACACACTTTACACTTCATGACAAAGGGGTCAGGGTTCAGATTGCTGTACGCACCTGTTATCCAAGCCACCGGGATCTTCCCTGCACCAACGTATGAGTGCATGTGAATAGACAGTTGTCGTGTATCTGTGATAAATCACGGCTACTAGATTGGTCTGATCTGTTAGGAAAAGGCACTGGGATGCTGTGTAGGAAAGAATGAAGGGAAACTCCTAGAATGTACCTGGGTTTTACATAAATGAAGCCATGGCTCAATATAATATTTCTCAACTAACTCTGAATCACTTGAAACAAGGATATAATCTGGGTCACAAAAAAAAAAAAATTCTAGGCGAAGAGGAGAAAACCCGTACCTTCCTTTTCTTAGCTTCTTTGGGAAAATATCACTTAAACTGGGTCAGGAAAAAAGATTCTCTACTTGTGGAAATATCACACACAGTTTGTTTATGTAATTTAGACAGTATCTCATTGCCTGGAAAACAATAATTTCCTATCATTGTTTCAAAAAAGCAAAATCATGGACCATTTTTTTTGCCCAAGCCTGGAGAAATTGTAACCCAGCTGCCATGCCGGTGTCGGTCACGAGGTGGCGTTTGAACGCTGCCCGAGTCTGTGAAGCAGCCACACAAGAGATTGGCTTCATAATCTACTTTCCAGACTCGGTGATTTTGAAAGTTTGGTTTGTGATTATTTTTTCCCAGAAAAGATATTTCTACTTCAAATATGAAGTCACTATCGTACAACAGAAATATATTTGTGTCCCATCTAAAACAGGATGGGTTAAAAAAAATAAAATAAAAACTTTTTAAATAAATAAAAAATAAAATAGGATGGGCTGTCCTGCATTTTCCATTTTTTTGTTTTATATTTTAAGAGAAAAATGAATTAGAAAGCTTTTTCCCTGTATGGGCCTTCAACGTATCTAAGCTATGACCGTAACTAAGCTATGATGACCTTAGTATATAGAATCAGTATATAAAACACTTTTGATTTTTTTTGCATAACATGACCACACTTTGCTGACCTTCACATTATTCAACAAGAGTAAGTTCAGCAAACGAAGTTCACGTATGTGAAAGCACCGAAGACGTTGTCTGGTAGACAGCAGGTGCTCAATCATGAAACAAAATCTAAATTGAAAGTCCAAATCCTCTGAGTTGGAATGAATTTCTCTCAAATTCGATCAAACTCAAAATGCAGGAAATTGTATTACTCATTCCCCAAAGGAAGTCTAAAACAAAACAAAACAAAACTGCACCAGAGAAACAAGTATCCTACATCTAGTTTCCGGCTGTTTTTTACATCACTATTCCCCTTCCTTATGCACCGTTAGGATCGGCAATGTTTAAAATATCTAAATGTTCATTTTTAAGGGGGAGAAATTGGGACATTTAACACTGAGTAAAATTCAAATTTGAACTACAGAACCTTTTGCTTTATATTTTCAGTTTTAAATATGAGTGTCAGTTTTGTGAAACAGTCTTTTTTATTGAAAAAAAAAACAACAGAGTCCACGTCTCGTGATGAGCACTGAGTAATGTATAGAATCGCTCGATTACTATGTTGTACACCTGAAATAACACGATGCTATACGTTAACTGGAATTGGAAAAAAATAATGAACAAAAAGGGGGAAAAAAACAAATGGTAAATTTAACTGAGGCATCTCCATTTCAATGTGAAGAACAAAGGTTTTGTGGTGCTTTTGAGTGTTGCTAATGTTTACATGGTGGTGATATGAGTAGAATTTTGTCTTAGGAAACCTAGAAAGGTCAGACAATAGTAATAGCATGTTGGTTTCAAAAGCATGAATCAACTCTGCCATTTAGTGATAGATGGTGCGAAAGTTGCCTATTTTCTTTTAAGGTTAAAGGGGAGTGAGATCATGAGCTGAATCATCTGAAATGCAGGCTCCTGTTCCTTCTCTGCTGGGGTCTGGAGTCCAGTCCCTGTGTTGGGAGAGAGACAACATGATACTAACACAAGCGAAGTCTCAATGAGACTCTATCAGGCAATAATTCCTCCCATAGGCTACCCTCTGGTTGAAAGACTGTTTAATCAGCTGTGATTAGAGGAAGACCAATCATGCCCTAAGATTTTAAAGCTTTGTCTTGAGTGTGTATAGAAGGTCTCCATTATTAGGGGAAAAAATATATTTTTTCTTCATATGTGCTGCTCTGGAGTATTGATCTGATGTATTGTAAGACATTGTAATATATTAAAATATTGTTTGTACACTGCCTCCTCTCTCAGTGGGCCAATATAACGAAGCCTCTCCTGGGTGTGTATTTAAAGTAATCGTGTGCTTTTACAAACTGCCATTGCTAAAGGCAAGTACAGTTTAAAAATCAACAAGGTTATCAATAATTAATAGGCATATTGCAGACAACCCGATTACCAACCAGAGGGAGCGGAGACGAGTCACCGGAGAAAATGCCCTTTGTATTCTAAAATGAAAACCGGCGTCTTGGGGGCCAGGTGTCCAAAACCCGGTCACGTCAGGGATAGCACCAGCCTCCGCACCAGTGGGCCTAGCTCGGCGCTCGGAGTGTGAGCCGTCCAGCAGTCCCAGGGGCAGGCAGGTGCCTGGCCCTGGGGTCCAAGGAGGTGCACCCCTGGCATCCTGGTTCCCGGCCGTCCAGTCGGTTCCTGACCCCTTCCTTACAGGCACCCACTGGCCCTGCACCTGCTCCACAGGAAGAGCTGTTACCTCCCAGCAGGCCAGTGCCCTCCCTTCCGTCCCTCCCATAAGTGATTCATCTTTTCCCTCAGGGCATCTCAACGTGTCCCTGTCTCATTCAGCTCCCAATTCCAGGCTCTCACAGCCAAGTGCTCTGCATTCCTGGCCCCGGTATCCCCCTCGTGCCCTCCATTCTTGCTCTGGTCCTCCTCGGCCATGCAGCATTCTCCCAGACATGCCTGTGCCCCGGACCTCTGGTTACAGCGCTCGCTTCTTCCAAGGGGATGTGGCCTCACGACTTTCACCCTCCTGGACGCTCGCTAACCCTGGGCTCCAGCCCCAGAGGTCAGGGGGCAGATCCAGCGCCTCCTTCCAGCCAATGAGTCTCAAGGAGCAGCTCGGGTCATTGGTCGTGTGTCCAGGCCACATCTGGGATGCACGACTCCGTGTCAGGCCCCTGGTGCTAGGTGCCCTATGCAGCCATGGTGAACGAAAGGGCAAATTGTGCAGAACCACCCCCAACACCCCCCCACACACCCCCAGCAAGCCCAACTCAGGTTCTCTTGAGATGGGCTCCAAAATTCAGGCTTTAACATTTTTTTTCACGATTCCTCTTCTTCTTTTTTTTTTTTTTTTTTTTAATGTTTATTTTTGAGATACAGAGTGTGAGCAGGGGAGGGGCAGAGAGGGAGACACGGAATCCAAAACAGGCTCCAGGCTCTGAGCCGGGAGCACAGAACCCAACGCAGGGCTCGAACTCACGAATCGCAAGACCCCGACCTGCGTCGACGTCAGGCGCTTAACGGACTGAGCCACCCAGATGCCCCTTCATGATTCTAAAAACAATACACGCTTGGAGTATATTTGAAAAACAGAGTAAAGCCAAATGAAGGAAATAAAAAAAAAATTATCCATAACTCTATCACTCAGAGGTAACTGCTAATTTGCTGCAGGTCTTTCCGGTCAGGCATATTTTTATTTTTTTTTATTTTTTTTTAAATTTTTTTTTCAACGTTTATTTATTTTTGGGACAGAGAGAGACAGAGCATGAACGGGGGAGGGGCAGAGAGAGAGGGAGACACAGAATCGGAAACAGGCTCCAGGCTCCGAGCCATCAGCCCAGAGCCCGACGCGGGGCTCGAACTCCCGGACCGCGAGATCGTGACCTGGCTGGAGTCGGACGCTTAACCGACTGCGCCACCCAGGCGCCCCATAACGTGGCCTTTTAAAAGTCCTTCCGAAATGTCCCGATCAGCCGTTCTTTCCTCCTGAAAAGAACCCGACCTGGCCTGAGACAAGCCTTCCTTTTCTTCCCCCGGTAGCTCCTTGACCCGCCGTCCTTCCCACGAACACCTGTCCCTGTGCGGCTGCTGGGACATCTCCCCGCTGGCTTCAAGGGATGCTTCCTGATTCAGGAATCACTTAATAAAGCCAATATGATCTTCAGACTTACTCAGTCGAACCTTGTTTTTTTTAACACGGGTATGCGATTCCCCCTGGCCTGTCCTCGCACGGCAGAGACCCCTCTGTTCTCCAGCACCCGAGTTCCTCAGAGCGCAGACCAACGTCAGAGCCAAGACGAGGCAGAGACCTGTTCCCTCCTCCTTCCCAACCGCCAGGGACCCAGAGTCCACATCTGCCTTCAGCTTCTGTTTTGCTGTTTGCTTATTTGTTTTAATCCGTGGGGCCTTCTCTGATGGTTAGATGTTGTGAGGGTGTGTCTTCTTTCGGGCAAATGGGATATGTCCTGAGCCTGTGGTCCTGGAATAAAAGTTCTCAGAAACACAGCCCCGGGGGTCCCACGACGACGTTAGTGCCCGGATAGGAGAGGGGCGAGGGAGCCAAGGGGAAAGGGGGTGGCTAGATCTTTGGACACACACAAAACGGGGACAGAGACATGCCACATCCTGCATTGTAACTTCTCACGCGGCCACGTCTGGCTCCAGACACACGTAATACGAAAACGTAGCAAAAGTTCCTGCAGGTGGAACAGGACAGTCAGATAACGCATCCAAAGGAGTCATGGAAGTTACCAAGGGCATCACTGGGACGAGGTCTGAAATAGTAGGAGAGGTTTGCCAGGCCACCAAGGGGTAGGGAATTCATGTGTGTGTTGTGTTGTTATTGGTGGTGTGTGTGCGTAGACAGAGAGAAAGAGAGGTGTTTATGGACTGTCTGCATTTTAAGGAGGTTGAACAATCTTAAGACTACCACTTTTATTTATTTAAAAAAATTTTTTAATGTTTATTTATTTGAGAGGGAGAAAAAGAACGTGAGTAGGGGAGGGGCAGAGAGAGAGGGAGACACAGAATCCGAAGCAGGCTCCAGGCTCTGAGGTGCCAACACAGAGCCCAGTGCGGGGCTCGAACTCATGGACCTCGAGATCATGACCTGAGCCGAAGTCGGGCGCTCAACCGACTGAGCCACCCAGGTGCCACTAAATACTTTTAAAATCACAGCGGAATAAAACTTAAACACAAACAAAACCCTTGTTAGAAACCAAACAAAACAGCCTCTAAAGGGCTCTCTACATCTTTTTAGGCCCAGAAAGTTCTGCATAGCCCCAAATTCTATTGTTACTCTCCACAGTCCCGGCCCCAGACCTTTGCATCCACAGGTGGATCCCAGGCCCTCGCCCAGCTGCCACCCTCATTTCTAACGGACAAACCCTCTGTCCTGCCAAACTGGACGGTCCGTCCTGGGGAAGGTGTTACCCGATTTTCGCCGTTGTGGTGGCTGGAACTCTTCAGGGGCCATCACTTACACTGGTCGGATCCCCGTGAAGCAGTTCCTGGATGGCTGTTTACCAGCTGGAGATGCCGTCAGGACCGCCCCCTGTAGAGGATGGTGAACGGCAGGTCTGGGGTGCATCCGCCGTGTAGACTCAGCGGGTGGATCTGGGGGCTGGGACCCTAGGGGACTGGCTCAGGGTGAGGGCGGCAGGGCAGGTCTTTAACCTGGCACGGACCAGTCGTTGGAGGAAGCTGCCTCCAGAAAACGGGTATAAATGTGGGTGCAGCAGCTTCCTTTGGGAGAGGACAGTTCCTGGGAGGTGTGCCGTCACCCCCGCCCCACGCACCCCCAGCAGCTGGGGGAGTGAGTGCTGGGGTTCTGCACAAGTCACTGTGGCATTCGCTACACCCGTGAAATCTCACCCAAACCCCGGCCAGTGGATGCGGTGCTATGTCCCACACCCGCCTCACCATCCTCTGTACCTCTTAGACATGATATCACGTGGCCACGTCCAGGATGCATGTGCTCTGGGCACCCCACCTCTTGTCCTGACACACTGCCGGTTTCCTTACTGCCAACCCGATCCCTAAATTCCTTCCAGGTTCCCAGAGTTTCCTGACTCCTTGCTACCTGCCTCAAATGCACTCTCATGTCTAACACTTGACAATCTGTTCTCCTTCCTTGGTGGCACACTTTGGCTCTCTTTAAGACGCCGAACGACGAATCCCTGCTACTCAAAACCAGTCTATACTGAACGCATCGGTTGGTTTACATGAGACCAAGCTGCAGTCACAAATGCACCCTAAAATTTCAATAGCTCGACACATGGGACTTTATGTTCTCCCGGGAATTGTCTTACGAAGAGGCGACTCCGAGATCCAGGCGGATTTCACGTTGTGATCCAAACATCTCAGGAGGTGGGTCTATCATCACTATGGTAGGGGTGGGCAAGGTGGAGGTCTTGAAATTCTTCTCTGTCTCAGCCCCAAAGTGAAACTCCTGCCTACAGTCTATTGAACAAAATGAGTCAAGTGTCCCCACCTAACTGCAAGGAGGCTGGGAAATGTGGAGAAACACTGGGATATTTAGTGAGCATTAAACGTCTGCCCGCAATTAAGTCCATCGAATGTTGAATATAACTTAATCATTCCTTCCGAACTGAAAAAGGCCTTTTAAATTTTGTTGAGCCACAAGGGCCATATTCTATTGATCACTATAGAAAAGCAGTGTAATAAAATGTCACAAGAACTCCGAATCTGCCAAGAACCTTGAATAATAGCACCATTTATGCCACTAGCTGGCGGTGATCTTGGAGCCGTCAAAGGCCACTTTAAACCTTGGTGTTTCTGGATGTGCAATGAAAAGATTAGACTCAACCTGCTCCCTGGTCTCAACGTCTGTGTACATCTACGGCATTTACGTCTGAGCCACACAGAAGTCGTAGTTCGTGAGACTGCAGAAGACAAGATTAATTTACTTCATTCAACAAATACTTATTACGTGCCCAGAACCTGTCCTTCCTGAGCGGAGTGCGGTGGGGAACAGGGCAGAAAACGTCTCTGTGTGCTGCAAAAGATGCCAAGCACAACAGTTTTACTTCGTTATTGACACAGCAACCTTCTTATTTACGATTGTTACTTTTAAAAATAAACCTGCCAGTGGGGCGCCTGGGTGGCTCAGTCAGTTAAGCGGCCGACTTCGGCTCAGGTCACGATCTCGCAGTCCGTGAGTTTGAGCCCCGCGTCGGGCTCTGTCCTGACAGCTCAGAGCCTGGAGCCTGTTTCTGATTCTGTGTCTCCCTCTCTCTGACCCTCCCCTGTTCATGCTCTGTCTCTCTCTGTCTCAAAAATAAATAAACATTAAAAAAAAAATTAAAAAAAAATAAACCTGCCAGTTGTTGTACCAGCAACAACGAGTTTATTCAGGAATAACAGAGAATTGCCATCTGGGACAAGCAAGCTATGGCAAAAACCATAGGCAAGTCCACAAACAAAGGAAAGGAGCAAGGACACCAGGACGTTGGGAAGGCTGTTGTACGTAAAGAGTCCACTGGAGTAAACGAGGAGCTGGAAGAGTAGTGGCTCCTCGAGGGCTGAGATGTGACGGTTTCTCATTGGCTGGGCTGTTGCCCTGGAGGAGAAAACCTTCCTTCCTCCGGCAGGTGGGTGTGGTAAAGGAACATCCATCTGCCAGGCCCCTCTTGTCCAGCCGGATTGGCAATGACCAGGAGCGAAAGGGCCCGAGAGATCCCTCTGCCCAACCTCCTGACTCCTACTTCCGTGCGGTGTCCTTTTAATTCATCCTCACACACCCATTAATTTTTACCGCCTTTGTATATGGCGTTTTGATTTTTGTTGTGACGCTTATTGCCTGAATTGTAGTCACACATTGGGCACCTTCTGGGGGCTTGTACAGGGTCGCTCGGGCTCCTGGAACAAAACACCAGGGACTGAATGGCTCAGACAACAGAAATGTATCAGGGCACAGCTCTGGAGGCCGGAAGTCTGAGATGAAGGGGTTGGCTGTCGGGGAGAATCTGTTCCCAGCCTCCTCTGGGCCTCTGGCGCCTGGCCTGCGATCTTTGGCGAGACCCAGGTCGCGGAAGCATCGCCAACCTCTGCCTTCATGTTCACGTTCACAGTAGCGTCTCCCTGACGTGCACGTCTGTCCTCAAACTTACTCTTTTCGGAAAAACACCAGCCACGTTGGATCGGGGCCCACTCTACTCTAGTATGATTTCATCCGAACTACTGACATCCCCAACGACCCTATTTCCATATAAGGTCACATCATGAGTTAGCCGTGGTTAGAACCTCACCATAAGAATTTGGAGGGGACACAATTCCGTCCACAGCAGTGCCATCAAGGGACCACAGGGATGAATTTTTCTCTCCACTTGTATTTTCTTACTTGAAGTTTTGATTTTCTTCCTTAAGCTATGCTTCTTTTTTGTTTCGAACACGTATTTCAAGTGATCGCAATGTAACTTTGCTTTTTTTGTACCTTCTCTCCAGGTAGTCTAGGAAAAGAGCTGAGTCTTATAGTATTTCCAGCTCCGGGGTGTTTGCAAAGCTGAAGGCAGAGCTGAGGACAATTTCCCTGCGTCCTGTCTTATGTGGACATTCTGGGCACGGATGAGATTCTTTGGGATGTGTAGGTTGGGGGAAAAGGGAGAGGCCTCTGAGAGGTGGGAGGCAGGAGTGGCCACCAGGGGAGATTTCCCAGGATGCCCTGAGAGTGGCAGGAAGGGATCTGGCATTGCCTTGTCCCTCGCAGGCCACCTGGGCCACCTGGGGAGCTGACCCCGTGGAAGAGAAACTGTGGCCAGCTTGCTCAAAAGGGATGGCACGGCTTGGGGGAGGCTGTCCGGGGACCTGGCCACGTGCTGAGGGCAAATGTGGGTTCCATCCTGCACTCCCCGAACCGTGAGATGCTCCTGATTCTTGTGTATCCCAGCCAAGAGAGGCAGAACAATAAGTGACATTTAGTTGCTGGCTACGCTCTTTGAAATGAGGCATGGCATCCAAACGGATTTTAAAAATTAAAGAAATGTGAACTTTCTGTACTTAAAGAACGTGTGATTACAAAGTCATACAAACTGCGGCGTCTGAAATGTTTTTCTTTTAATCCACGAGCGTGAATCTGGAGCTTCCCTCAATTTTGTGTCTGGAGGAGAAACTTGAGAATGGAAATGCGTTTCTCCAGCCTCTGGACCATTTAGGCAGCAGCCTGTTCACCAGCGAGCTCAGAATCTTGCCTCCAGTAGGTAATCAAAAAGGCACTTGTTCCGTGAGGGAATGATGCGTCACAAACACTTAGGAACAATGGGTGTCTTTTAAAATGGGCCTGGCGTGATAAACCTCTGACAAAACCTCTGGGGGAGATGGCCCAAAGTCACCACCTGTGAAGGGATCGGACTGGAAGCCAAACAGCAATGAGTGGAAATGACCTTGAGAGACCCAGGCAGCTCGTTGCTGGAGAGAGCCAGGGTGGGTGCTCCCAGGTTAGAACTCACAGTGGACGATTTCACTCTTTATTCATTGGGGGCTTAGTACGCCCAAGGCCCTATGGGGGAGTACAGAGAAAAACGGCCTCATCACTGTTCTACAGAATCTTAAGATCTAACAACCAGACGGTAAATATCCGAAACATGAGTGTGACAGATGCCATGGCCCGCACAGAAACAAGCTCGGTATTACACAAGTTCAGAGATCTGGGGGTTGGGAGAAGAGGCGATTGATCGGGAAGCCTCTAGAGAAAACAACTCTATTCTAGACGCATTGGATGCAAGTTATATTATCGATGAGGACGTCCTCTTTCTCAGATGATCTCATTACCAAAGTCAGAGTGGGAATGAAGTCATATACAAGTCCCTGCGTAAACACTTACTAGCTCAGGTGTACCCCTGGCTAAGAGCACACCCCCTTCCAGCCCCAGATGCTCCTTCTCAACTCCTCTGATTCGATTTCATGTCTGCATCTCAGCATGGACCCAGGCGTCATGGAGCGGGCAGGCTCATTTCCATTCCTCGTGGATCCACAACCGCCCTTCCACCTGACATTCTTCCGTAGGTCCTGTCACACAGAGTCCGGGAAAGGTGATTATGTGCTCTGTGAGGCTCCGGCCCCTGTGCTGGGCCGTTCTCACCGCCTACCGAGCATCTGGAGTAAAAGTATTAGGGTTCATCTCACTATGCCTCCTTCCTGATCAACGACATTTCCATGAGGAATTTGAGAGACCTCGGGAGTCAGGTACCCGTTCATACGTTCATACGGGTACCTTTGAGGAGGGGAAATATTTACCGGAGTAACTTCCCAATGTGGATGAGACAGATTTAGGTTTTTGAAAAACAGACGTGTGTGCCATAGAGGAAGATCAATTATACACAAAGTCAAGGGAAGTTGAGAATCTTGTAGTGTACCTGTTTGGGGTAAAGGGGAGAAATAACAGCCAAGGGCACTGCTGTCCTTAGAGTCAGGCATTATCAGTTATGTGCATACTGCTCTGTGCGTAGCTGACTGACTTAACCCCTCGGAGGATCCCTGAGACACACGCACCTGCATTTCCAGCGAAAACAATGGAAGCACAGAGAAGTTAGGAAGCACAGGGGGCCGGTAGGTGAAGGCATTAGAATTCTGAGCCCACAGTGGCGGGGATGGTGTTAAGGAAGATACTGTGGGGGGTTGACCCACAATTCTGGAGAACCCAGTCTCTGCATTGAAGGAGGCATTGTTTCACACACACACCAACGAGTTTTGTTCGGCTCTGCATGCCCGACAGGCATATAATTTAACACTTGGCGAACTTCTAGCTACCAAAGGGAGTGGCAAAAATAAACCTTGCAAGAAATCTTCCGTCAAGGGTCTTCGACAGCAACAAGCCAGAAACCCTGAGACTAGGAAGGGGATTGCTTCTGCCGGGGGTCTCGCCTCTCCGACCGTCCGGGTCGGCTCTCCTCCATCCGTCCGAGCAACCAGGTAGCGGGGATGGAGAGGCATCTCCGTGACGCCGGCGGAGAAAGGCCCTCGACCGTGACCGCCAGGTCCGCGGTCCTGCGGGCTCGGGTCTGGCCCGGGGCGGCGCTCTCCGGTCACCCGGCTGAG